>NW_025977718.1:0-6843 GCF_021869965.1 Rhincodon typus | reverse complement strand
AATCCATGTGTTTTGTTCATTGCTGCTGAATAATTGACAAATGTTTTCCATCTTGCTGTAATGTTAGCATTTCATAGAATCATAGATTCCCTGTAGTGTAGAAAGAGGCCATTCAGCCCATCAAGTCCACACCGACCCTCAGAAGAGCATCCCACCCAGATCCACCCCCGCTACTCTATCCCTGTAACTCTGCATTCCTCTTGGCTAATCCACCTAGCCTGTACATCCCTGAACACTATGGGCAATTTAGCATGGCCAGTCCACCTAACCTGCACATCTTTGGACTGTGGGAGGAAACTGGAGCACCTGGAGGAAACCCACACCAATACAGAGGGAATGTGCAAACTCCACACAAACTGCTTCCTGAGGGTTCCGACGGGAAGGTAAGGTTGTTTCTTTTCTCCAGTATAAAAACTTACGTTGTGCAGCAGCGGCCCTCTTGTTTTCAGCGGCGGGTGTGTGGACAGAATGCGAGCCAGGAAGGAACTGATATATTTGGGCATTGGTTAAGCCCGAAACACTACACGTGTAGTGTCTCCCACCCATCCTCCTCCTCTAACCAAAAAAAAAACTGTGTGGAGGGTCGGTAAGGTAAGGCTTTTTCTAAATTCTTCTGGAAATCTAGAGTAGAGGGAATGGAAGCTAGGGCAGTTGCATGCTCCTCTTGCAGGATGTGGGAGGTAAGGATCACTGCTGGTGTCCCCTCTGACTTCACCTGCGAGAAGTGCAACCAACTCCAGCTCCTCAAAAACTGCGTTAGGGAACTGGAGCTGGAGCTGGATGAACTCCGGATCATTCGGGAGGCTGAGGGGGTGATAGAGAGGAGTTATAAGGAGGTGGTCACACCCAAGGTACAGGAAAAGGTAGCTGGGTGACTGTCAGGAAGGGGAAAGGGAGTAGGCAGACAGTGCAGGGATCCCCTGTGGCCATTCCCCTCAATAATAAGTATACCATTTTGGATACTGTTGGGGGGGGATGACCTACCAGGGGAAGGCCATAGCGGACAGGTCTCTGGCACTGAGCCTGGCCCTGTGGCACAGAAGGGAAGGGGGGAGAATAGGAGAGCAATTGTAGTGGGGGATTCAATAGTAAGAGGCACAGACAGGCGGTTCTCTGGACGCAAACGAGATGAACGGATGGTATGTTGCCTCCCGGGTGCCAGGGTCCGTGATGTCTCAGACCATGTCTTCAAGACCCTAAAGGGGGAGGGTGAGCAACCAGCAGTCATGGTACACATTGGTACCAATGACATACGTAGAAAAAGGACAGAGAATGTGAAAAACGAGTACAGGGAGTTAGGTTGGAAGCTGAAGTCCAGTTCAAACAGGGTAGTTATCTCTGGATTACAACCAGTGCCACGTGACGACGAGGTAAGAAATAGGGAGAGAGTGCAGCTAAACACGTGGCTCCAGGGCTGGTGTAAGAGGGAGGGCTTCCATGATGTGGATAATTGGAGCACATTCTGGAAAAGGTGGGGCCTGCACAGTAAGGACGGGTTGCACCTGAACCGGAAGGGCACAAATATCCTGGGAGGGAAGTTTGCTCGAGCTATACAGGATGGTTTAAACTAGATTGGCAGGGGGTGGGGAACCGGATTTGTAATTCAGAGGATGAGGTATTCAGCCTTCCAACAGACACAACAGGGAGTGAGGTTGTTAATAAAGAAATGCGGTTGATGGAGCGTAATTGTGGCCACAGAGATGGTTTGAAGTGTGTATACTTCAGCGCTAGAAGTATCAGAAATAAGGCGGATGACCTAAGAGCATGGGTCAGTACTTGGAACTACGATGTTGAGGCCATTACAGAAACTTGGGTAACTCAGGGAGAGGAATGATTGTTGGAAGTTCTGGGATTTAGATGCTTTAAAAGAAATAGGAAGGGTGGAAAAAGAGGTGGGGGAGTGGCATTGCTAGTCAGGGCTAGTATAGCAGCTACTGAAAGGCAGTTCAAGAATGCTATGTCGATAGAGTCAGTTTGGGTTGAGGTCCGGAACAAGAAAGGAGCAGTCACTTTGTTGGGGGCTTTTTTTACAGACCTCCTAATAGTTGCAGAGAAGTGCAGGAGCGGATTGGGAGGCAGATACTGGAAAGGTGCAGAAGTCACAGGGTTGTAGTCATGGGAGACGTCAACTTTCCAAATATTGATAGGAAACTTTTTAGTTGTAATAGTTTAGATGGAACGGATTTTGTCCAGTGCGTTCAGGAAGGATTCCTGACACAGTATGTAGATAGACCAACACGAGGAGAGGCCACTTTGGATTTAGTGCTTGGCAATGAACCGGGCCAAGTGTTAGACCTGTTGGTAGGAGACCATTTTGGAGGTAGCAATCATAGCTCTGTTACTTTTACAATAGTCATGGAAAAGGATAGGTACATACAGCAGGGTGAGGTTTATAATTGGGGGAAGGGTAATTACAATTCTGTTAGGCAAGAACTGGGTAACATAAAATGGGAACAGATGCTGCCAGGGAAGAGCACTATAGAAATGTGGAAATTGTTTAAGGAATGCATACTGCGTATGCTCGATATGTTTGTCCCTGGCAGGCAGGGAAGATGCAGTCGAGTGAGGGAGCCTTGGTTCTCAAGAGAGGTCAAACGACTGGTTAAGAGGAAGAAGGATGCTTATGTAAGGTTTAGGAAACAAGGAATGGGAAAAGGCTCTAGAGGGATACAAGTTATCCAGGTAGGAGCTGAAGAAAGGGCTTAGGAGATCTATAAGGGGGCATGAGAAAACTTTGACAGATAGGATCAAGGAAAACTCCAAGGCTTTTTACACGTACGTGATGAATAAGAGAATGACCAAAGGGTAGGGCCGATCAAGGATTGTAAAGGGAATTTGTGCACAGAGCCTAAAGAGATAGGAGAGGTCCTTAATGAATACTTTTCTTCAGTATTCACAACTGAGAGGGACCTAGTTGTAGAGGAGGACAATGTGAAACAGGCTGGTAGGCCAGAGGAGGCCGGTTAGTAAGGAAGATGTGCTAGGAATTTTGAGGAAGTTGAAGGTAGATAAGTCCCCCAGGCCTGATGGGATTTATTCAAGGATTCTATGGGAAGCGAGGGAAGAGATCACAGGGCCGTTGGCGATGATCTTTTCGTCCTCACTGTCCATGGTTATAGTGCCTGAAGATTGGAGAGAGGCAAACGCCATTCCCTTGTTCAAAAAAGGGAATAAGGATAACGCCAGAAATTACAGGCCAGTTAGTCTTACGTCTGTGGTGGGCAAATTATTGGAAAGGGCTCTGACAGATAGGATTTATGATCACTTGGAAAGGCACAGTTTGATTCATGATAGTCAGCATGGATTTGTGAGGGGTAGATCATGCCTCACAAACCTTACTGAATTCTTTGAAGAGGTGACCAAACACGTGGATGAAGGTCGAACAGTGGATGTGGTATACATGGATTTAAGCAAGGTGTTTGATAAGATTCCCCATGGTAGCTCATGCAGAAGGTAAGGAAGCATAGGATAGGGAGAAATGTGGCAGATTAGATTCAGAATTGGCTGACCCTTGGAAGACAAAGGGTGGTAGTGGACAGAAAATATTCAACATGGTGCTCAGTTACGAGTATTGTACCACAAGGATTTGTTCTGGGTCCTCTTCTATTTGTGATTTTTGTAAATGATTTGGATGTAGGAGTGGAAGGGTGGATTAGTAAGTTTGTGGACGATACGAAGGTGGGTCGTGTTGTGGGCAGTGCGGAGGGCTGTTCTAGGTTACAAAGGGACATTGATAGGATGCAGGGCTGGGCTGAGAAGTGGCAGGTGGAGTTTAACCCTGCAAAGTGTGAGGTGATTCATTTTGGAAGGAAGGACTTGAAAGCAGAATACAGGATTAACAGCAAGATTCTTGGCAGTGTGGAGGTGCAGAGGGATCTCGGGGTTCACGTCCACAGTACCCTGAAAGCTGCCACGCAGGTGGATAGAGTTGTTAAGAAGCCGTATGGTGTGTTAGCTTTCATTAATAGAGGGATCGAGTTCAAGAGCCGTGAAGTTATGCTCCAGCTATACATTAGCCTGGTTCGGCCACATCTGGAGTATTGTGTCCAGTTCTGGTCGCCTCATTACAGGAAAGATGTGGAAGCGTTGGAAAAGGTGCAGAGGAGATTTAGCAGGATGTTGCCTGGAATGGAGGGAAGGTTTTATGAGGAAAGGTTGAGAGAGCTAGGGCTTTTCTCTTTAGAACGACGAAGGATGAGAGGTGACTTGGTGGAGGTGTACAAAATGATCAGAGGTATAGATAGAGTGGAGAACCAGAGACTTTTTCCTCGGGTGGAGGTAGCTATTACGAGAGGACATAGTTTTAAAGTGAGTGGAGGTAGATATAGGGGAAACGTCAGAGGTAGGTTCTTTACTCAGAGAGTGGTAGGGGCATGGAATGCATTGCCGGAGAGGGTAGTGGAGTCGGCCTCATTTGGGGCATTTAAGCGGCTATTAGATAGGCATATGGATGATAGTATAAGGTTGGGGTGGAGGTTAAATGGACCTTAGGATTAGGGTAAAAGTTCAGCACAACCTTGTGGGCCAAAGGGCTTGTACTGTGCTGTACTGTTCTATGTTCTAAATCCAGGTCCCTGGTACAGTGAGGCAGCAATACTAATTCAACATACCTTTTACTGGACAATAAAAAGGCAACAAAGTAGCATCATTCTTTCTTGCAATTACATACTGAATGATAAGGAATTTAATCTCTTGAAATTTGAAGCACCAGAAAATTCTGTTCTTAAATACATGTGCTGCAATCAGAAGAAAATCATTTTCTTGTTTTATTGTTGGTACAGGAGTGCAGTTATCAAAAAGTTAAATGGTATTTTATTATAGTTTCTGTGCTTGGATAATTCAGTATAACAGGAAGAAATTGAAAGAAAGGATACACAAGAAGGAATATAAAACAATTCCACAATATCAATCCAGTATTTTAATCTATAATATGAATTTATTTGTTCTTTGCTTCATACAGGTAACAATATAAAGTTGCATATTTGATTATCTATGTTGGGACTTGCCAAGTTACAAAATTCAATCCATTAACTCTAAACATGTATGGTTCTGTCACCCGGTGACAGCGGGAGCTGAGGTCAAATAGGAAAGCATCACAATGACCCTGTCTAGATAAAATGTTCATGTATTGAAGAACAGGAAGGTTGATTTTGTTCTTAAGTTGAAAGACAAGATAGGGTGTTGGTTAACTCAGTTGGCTAGATGGCTGGCAGATTAATAATGAGAGCAGCCCAATGGCCTGATAAGACCGTGGTGACTTTCCCTGAGTTAACGTAAAGTGCCATCAGCCAATTCCATGGCAAGTGCCGGTGTCATATTTAAAAGACTAGCAGAGCTGCATTCACTGCTGACCGTACACCATTTAATGCCGACATCCATTTACTGGTGACTGCCTGCACCACTGCTTTGCTGCACCACAATACCAGCACTTCAAAATATGAGTTTGCCTTTTCCTTATGTTTTGCTGGTTTCTTGTTGGGTGAGGCAGACCCCATCACCAATTTATATTAACTCGATAATTCATGCAAAGATACAGTGTTGAAAACAGAACTATTTCAAACTCTTGATGATACACGCCTTGATTTTCTGTAGTCAGATTGAGGTCTGAGCTTTAAGCAGATGTGTCAGTTTATAAGGCAGTCTGGGGAGCAATTTGTGCAATATACAGTCTCAGTCTAAACCCATTATTGAGATAAAATACTAAGGGCATTGTCAGGGTAGATGTGGATGTGTTTTTCTTGTGGCAGAATTTAAAACTAGAAACACTGTTCAAAATAAGGAGTCATCCATTTAAAGTCATCAGACTTTGGAACTCTCTTCCCGAAAGGTAGAGAAATAGAATCTTTGAAAAATTGAGGCAGAGGTAGATAGATTCTTAATAAGCAGCCTACACCTGCTCTTGAACTGTACTTTCATATAGTGTTGGCCCAACAAGATAAAATTATCAAATAGGCCAGGATTATTGTTCATTAAATTGAAAGTGAAGGATTTAATTTTCTTTCTTGATTTAGAAGCAGCCATTACTGTGATACCTGAGTAGAATGGTTTCACACTGTATTCTTCTGACCTTAAAACAAAAATCAAGATGCTGGTTTTAGGGGGCCACAACCTTTCAGTTAAGCGTTATTTTGAAGGAAGTTTAGACAAAAAAAAAACTGAAAGAACCATGGATGCTGAAAATCTGAAATACAAACAGAAATTGGTGAAAAATCTAAGCAGGTCTGGCAGCATTTCTGGAGGGAAATCAGAGTTAAAGTTTGGTCTCCTTTTCTGAGGAAGGATGCTCGTGAGGGAGTGCAGCGAAGGTTTACTAGGCGGATTCCGGGGATGGCGGGACTGATATACGAGGAGAAATTGACTAGGTTAGCATTGTTTTTGCTGGAGTTCAGACGGACTTGTAAAATTCTAACAGAGCTATACAGGGTAGATGTAGGGAGAATGTTCCGGATGGTGGGTGTGTCCAGAAGCAGGGGTCACAGTCTGAAGACTCGGGGCAGATGATTTAGGGCAGAGATGAGGAGACATTTCTTCACCCAAAGAGTAGTGAGCCTGTTGGAATTCGTTAGTTGATGCCAATATTAAATATATTCAAGAGGGGACTAGATACAGCAGTTGGGGTGAATGGGATCAAAGATTAGGGGGAGAAAGCAGGATTAGCCTATTGAGTTGAACAAATCAGCCATGATGGTGATGAAAGCGAAGCAGGCTCGAAGGGCCGAATGGCCTCCTCCTGCTCCTATCTATGTTTCTATGTTTAATTGGCCTTACTTACCTAACCAGTGTGTCAATATTTACCACGCATCATCCTCCGACACTTCCGCCATCTGCAATCCGACCCCACCA
>NW_025977717.1:0-6843 GCF_021869965.1 Rhincodon typus | reverse complement strand
AAGGACACCCCGATTCCCTTTTGCATCAACATTTCACAAACTATCAACATTTTAACAATACTCTCCCATTCTGTCTTTCCTCCTGAAGTTAATTAACTTCACATTATCCACAATATACTGGCACCTGCCATGTATTTGACACTTACTCAACTTGTCTAAATCGCCTTGAAGCCTCTTTACTTCCTCCTTACCATTCAATTCCAACTAGATTTGTGTCATCAAAAAATGTGGAAATATTACATTTGATTCTGTCATCCACCTTACTGAAATAAGTTATGAAAACCTGGGGTCCAAACACTGATCTCTGTGATATCCTACTAGTCACCACTTTACACTTCAAAAAAGACCTATTTATTTCTACTCTCTGCTAACTATTTCTCAATTCATCATCCTCCATTATTCCAGGTATATTCCAGAATGTACAAAAATTTGAACGATGACAACCAATAAGTTGGTTAGTGGAGATCTCAAGAATTTTGAAGATGACATCCACTGCGTCCATGGTTACCCCTGTTAGTACCCTGGGATGTGGATTATCAGGCCCTTTGGGATTTATCAGCTTTCAGGTCTATTATTTTCTCCAGTGGTTTTTTTTATAAATACTAATCTTCTTCAGTTCCTCCTTCCCAGAGTAACTATTCAATAAGATCATAGCTGATATAAATCTGCACCCAACTCACATTCCTGCCTACCCCTGGTAAAGTTTGACTTCCTTGTTAGTCAAGAATCTATCTACTTCAGTTTCAATAAAATAAAAATTCAATGAATTTGTTACCACTGCTTTCTGGGGAAGAGAGTTCCAAAGACTCACACCACAGAAACATAGAAAATAGGAACAGGAATAGGCCATTCGGCCCTTTGAGCCTGTTCCACCATACAATGTGATCATGGCTGATCAAATGACTCAGCCCCCTGTTCCCACTTAATAAAAAATTCTTCTCATCTCTGCCTCAAATGGGAGACCCCTGAGTTTTAATCTGTGACCCTAATTGGCATGTCCATAAGGTCCCTCACCATCTCCTACAAATGTGTCATTGAAAGCATACTGTCCGGGTACATAATGGCCTGGTATGGCAACTGCTCTGCCCAGGACTGTAAGAAGCTATAAAAGGTGATGTGCACAGCCCAGGCCACCACGGAAGACAACCTTCCATCCATGGACTCCATTTACACGGCTCGTTGCTGCAGAAAGGCGGCCAACATCATCAAAGACCCATCAGACCCTGGTAATGCTCTCCTACAACCTCTTCCGTCAGGCAGAAGATACAGAAGCCTGAACAGACGCACCAACAGGTTCAGGAACAGCTTCTTTCCGGCCCTTATCGGACTGTTGAATTGACTCTAGCCTCAAATAATGTGGTCTGCAATGTAACCTGTATGCCTCTAAGTCGTTTTGATCTGTACATCATTTGCTTGCTGTGATCTGCCTGTATTGCTCATAAACAAAGCTTTTCACTGTATTTCAGTGCATGTGACAATAAATCAATCAAACAATCAATCAACCAATGTCTCCCACAAGGAGAAACCTCTTTCAGTATCCACACCGACAAGTCTCCTCAGGATCTAATAGGTCTCAATAGGTTCACCTCATCCTTCTAAATGGCAATCTTTACAATTATGAGGCAAGACTTAATCTCATGGGATTACGTCTGAGTGAGTTTTGTTAAAGTTGCCACCTTTAGGGATCACGCTTCTACTGTGCCACTAACAGAGATCACTAATTTCTAAATCTTCATTCATGAAAGACGGTGAATGGGAAACTGCAAGCTGGGAGAGTATACTTGTTATGCTATGTGCTTCACTCAGGGTCAGGGAGAGGTGTATGGACATCACTGTTCCTCAATTATCATTCATTCTACGCTGCATTTATGGCCATCACTTCCCTTAGCTGGAGCACAGCCTGAACAGGCAAAAAAGTCAAACCAATGAGAACTGAATCGACTCCTCTGTTCAGACTAATCCAGCAACTTAAAGTAAGATCCCACCAGATTCACTCTCACGGGCTAGGGTTCACACAGCAGCTCCATTCTCCTTCAAATAAAGTTCCGGAGAGGCTGTGTGGGGATGACAGGGAGCTGGGGTGGGGTTCATGGGGAGCTAGGAGTGGGGTTGGTGGAGGGGCGTGGGGTCGGCTAGGAGCTGGATGTGGGAATAGTGAGGATAGGGTTGGGGTTCATGGGCAGTTGGGTGTGGGTTGTTGGGGAGCTGTGGATGGGGTTCGTGGGTACCTGGGTGTCAGGCTCACAGGATTCTGGGGATAGGGGGTGTTTATGGCGTGCAGGGAGTGGAGTGTAGGGTTCATGGGGACCTGGGGGTGAGGATGGTGGGGAGATAGGTGTGGGGTTCATGAGGACCTGGATGTCGGGTTCATGGGGAGTTGGGTGTGGGGTTTTTGAGGAGCTGGGGGTGGAGTCGGCGGGGAGATGGCTGTGGGGTTTTCGGGGAGCTGGGGATGGAGTTGGCAGGGGGATGGGTGTGGGGTTTTCGGGGTGCTGGGGGTGGAGTTGGCGGGGAGATGGCTGTGCGGTTTTCAGGGAGCTGGGGGTGGAGTTGGCAGGGAGATGGGTATGGGGTTTTCAGGGAGCCGGGGGTGGAGGTGGTAGGGAGATGGGTGTGGGGTTTTCGGGGAGCTGGGGGTGGAGTTGGCGGGGAGATGGGTGTGGGGTTTTCGGGGAGCTGGGGATGGAGTTGGCAGGGAGATGGGTGTGGGGTTTTCGGGCAGCTGGGCGTGGAGTTGGTGGGGAGAGGGAGGTGGGGTTTTCAGGGAGCTGGGGGTGGAGTTGGCAGGGAGATGGGTGTGGGGTTAATGGGGAGCATCTGCTGAAAGAGAGTCAAGAGTTGACATTTCAAGCCCAACATAACTTTTCTTCAGTTTCACATTTAACTCAGAATGGCTGTTCTGTTTCACCTTCTACATTCATAGCAGCAGCACTTCCTGTTTTCATGTCAGATTTCCAGCAACTGCAGCACTGTTTTAATTTTAACTTAGTTTATCTTTTGCTCCAAACCTCTTGTGTTTCAAGTGGTGACTCTGGGGTGAAATGGAAAGTCAGTGGTAATGTCATTGGGTTTATAATCCAGAGACCAAGGCTAATCCTTTTTGGGGACACAGGTTTTAATCCAACCACAACAAGTGGTGGAATTTGCATTGAATACATGTAGTTTTTAATGTCTGGAATTAAAATCTGGTCTCAGCGATGATAATGTTGAAACTACCATTGTCCAAAATCAGATGGAAATGCATCCAGTTCACTAATGTCCTTCAGTCTTATCTGTTTTGCTTACCTGGTCTGGTCTACATGTACAGCACAGAAACAGGCCCTTCAGTCCAACTTGTCCATGTTGACCAGATATCCTAAATTAATCTAGTCCCATTTGCCAGCATTTGGCTCATATCCCTCTAAACCCTTCCTATCCATGTACCCATCCAGATGCCTTTTAAATGCTGTAATTGTACTCGCCTCCACCACTTCCTCTGGCAGCTCATTCCATACGCGGATCACTCTTTGGGTAAAAAATTTGCCCTTTATGTCCCTTTTATATCTTTCCTCTCTCATCTTAAATTTATGCCCTCTAGTTTTGGAGTCCCCTACCCTGGGGAAAGGACCTTGGCTATTCACCCAATCCATGATTTTATAAACTTCTATAAGGTCACCCCTCAACCTCTGACGCACCAGGGAAAATAATCCCAACCTATTCGGCCTCCTCCTCCAGCTCAAACCCTCCAACTTTGGCAACATCCTTGTAAATCTTTTCTGAACCTTTTCAAGTTTAACAAAATCTTTCCTATTGCAGGGAGACAAGAAAGGAACACACTATTCCAAAAGTGGCTTAATCAATGTCCTGTACAGGTACAACAAGACCTCCCAACTCCTATATTCAATGCAATGACCAATAAAGACAAGAGTATCAAACTCCTTCTTCACCATCCTGTCTACCTCCATCAACCTTCTGAAATTGCCAAGAAAGCCACTTACTTCAAGGGCAATTAGGGAAGGGAAAATCTTCTTGTATTACACGTGACGTTTGTGGGTAATGATGAATTAAATCCTAAACTACAGAACTCATCTGAGGCCTTGAAAAGATAATTGAGTAATTAACGGAAGAGAAAGAATTTGCAGGTGTACGGGGTAAAGATGGGGGAGTGGGAGAAGGTTAATTGTTATTGAAGAGAGTTGGCATGAACATAAGGGTCTGATTAGCCTCCTTCTGAGCTGTAATTATTTTATATGTTTCTACTATTCTACTTACACCAGTGATGGGCAGCAGAACTTTGGCCTGTAGTTTTACAGTTAGGCAATTGTTGGCAAATGAATTGACTGTTCCAAATTTATTTCTCCTACATATTTTATCCATTTAATATTACACCTATCGAAACTACCCTAACAGTGTCATAGCCCTTAGACTATGGGCAAAACCGATATTTTCTTTATGTGAGGTTCTCTTTATTTCAAGAGTGAAACTGAGGAGTATTCTGGAAAGTGTGGAAGCGGACTTCTTGGCAAACTTTCTAGTTTCAGGAAATACCCACGTAACCTGATATTGCTTTGGGAATGAAAGCTAAAGGCAAGGGTCAATAGAAAGCTGATCAAAAATAAGATTAAAGCTGACCTGGCCAGACATGATCCTCGTAAAGAAGCAAGGAGAAGGTCTGATACTGTTGCAGGGATCGTGTCACTATATCTATAATACAGTTAAAAAGTTCTGAAAGCTGAAAACAGCGAGGGAAGGGATTGGGCAAGTTCACTGCTTAATAAAAAGGTGCCAGAGGAAAGAGTCTCTGGAGATTCTATATCATCAAGACTTGTGAATGTAGCCAATGAGGCTCTACAGTAGGTGTTACGTGGCGGAGGAAGGAACATTCAGGCTCCTGAGCCCGGGGCTCATCTGTTCTGACTGCTTTGCCTTTTCTTCTTTTTCTCATTTTTTTGATTTTTACTTTTTAATTTTACTTACCTTCTTGTGGAGAGCTCGGGGCATCCGTGACGAGGACATCGATGAGGTGCCTGGCTCACTGGAGGCGGGTTTGGGTTCCTGGCACTGGCGGTGGCAGCAGTGGGAGGCAGTTTGGGTCTTGTGTGGGACCTGGCAATGTCCATGGCAGCTGCTTTGGGGTGGTAGGCCCAGCACCAAGTTTGAGCCCAGTTCAGGACTCAGCAGCGGCTGCATTGCCAAGATCGGCTCCAGTGTGGGCTCATAGCAGCGGTGACATCGGTGGAGGCAAGATGGCGCCGAAGAATGGCAGCTCTGTTCTGGTGGCAAAGGAATTTGAGGCTGGTCAACTGCTTTGTGCTGGTGTTGGTCTCAGCGTTGGGGTGGAAGAGCCAGGATCCAGGCACTTGTCTCAGCACTTAACAAGAAGGACTGTAAAGTTGAACTCTAACTTTATTTCCTTATTTTCTACCTTTATATTCTACGTCTATTTTCTGTGCTTTTTGTGACGTTATACAACACTTCTCACTGTATTTGTAACAAATACATGTTACAAGTATATGTGACAATAAATAGATAGATAGATAAATAAATGAATAAATTAATGAATAAACAGATAGATAGGTAAATAATGAAATAGGTTTTTATGTTGACCATATCAAGATTATGGTTGTCAGTGAAAGTGAAAGGCCAAATCCATGGAGTATGAAACGACAGACCTTACTTACTGAAGGCTGAGTTAGAAAAATTGAGATTTTACTTGCAGATCTTATGTGGAAATTGTTGCAACTGCTTTGTGAGGAGTATGTTCATTAGAACAACAACTTAAAAGTAAACTTTACCTTTTTATTTGAAGAATCATTTGCCTCCTAATTTGTGCTTGAAGGATATTGATTTTGGTTTGATTGTTACTGTAAAAGTTTTGAGATGTGAATTCCTTCCCATCAGTTTTCTTCCCATTGGTGTTGTGGAGATACTATTCTTTCTAATTGTTAACAGTCTGGAAGGGATTTTAACAGCAGCTAACCCTGCATTATTTTACAACAAAAACAGAAATTGCTGCAAAAGCTCAGCAGGTCTGGCAGCACCTGTGAAGAAAAATCAAAGTTAAAGCTTTAGGTCCGGTGACCCTTCCTCAGAATGGACCCAAAATGTTAACTCTGAGTTTTCTTCACAGATGCTGCCAGACCTGCTGAGCTTTTGCAGCAATTTCTGTTTTTGTTCCTGATTTACCGCATCTGCAGTTCTTTCGGTATTTATCCTGTATTATTTTAGTTTAGTTTGTTTTGATTTGTATTTAAATAAAAGAGCCAGGTTGTTTTAGGTTATAGAGCGTGGTTGATTGTCAACGCATTCCCTTTTTCGCTGAATACACCAAGAACAGTTGTGCTTATGAATGCCAACAGCCCGAGGCAAAATACACTCTTACTGTTGTCTTATGTGTTAGTCATGTTACACCCGTCTTTTTTAGCAGCAGCAAGAAGCAGCCAGAAAATAAAATCTTGGACAGGTAGAAACTCAAAATCGAAGAAGGAAGGTAAATCATACAGCCATTAAAACTCATTGATTAACATAAGGAGATGAGATGTTAAAACAGGACCCTGCTCTGCTTCAGAAGTGTGGGGTTTTGAAGAAGGATTCAAAACATAAGCTCCCGTGTTTCTCTCTCCGCAGATGCTGCCGGTACTGCCGCTTCTCTAGCAATTTCTGTTTTTGTTGCCTTCTCTGCTTGTTCAGTTTGACATAAAAGCACTATTCAGGTCAAGAGCAGTGGACTGCTCCATGAGATACTAGACAACATTTACCCCTCAAAAATAAACACTAAGGATAGTCTGAGATAACAAGGTGTAGAGCTGGATGAACTCAGCAGGCCAAGCAGCATCAGAGGAGCAGGAAAGCTGACGTTTCGGG
>NW_025977716.1:4806-6843 GCF_021869965.1 Rhincodon typus | reverse complement strand
GGGATAGGTGGGAGGAAGAACAGGTTAGGGAGGCAGGGACGAGCTGGGCTGGTTTTGGGATACGGTAGCGGGAGGGGAGATTTTGAAGCTTGTGAAATCCACATTGATACCATTGGGCTGCAGGGTTCCCAAGCGGAATATGAGTTGCTGTTCCTGCAACCTTTGGGTGGCATCGTTGTGGCACTGCAGGAGGCCAAGGATGGACATGTCGTCTGAGGAATGGGAGGGGGAGTTGAAATGGTTCGCGACTGGGAGGTGCAGTTGTTTGTTGCGAACCGAGCGTAGGTGTTCTGCAAAGCGGTCCCCGAGTCTCCGCTTGGTTTCCCCGATGTAGAGGAAGCCACACCGGGTACAGCGGATGCAGTATACCACATTGGCAGATGTGCAGGTGAACATCTGCTTGATGTGGAAAGTCTTCTTGGGGCCTGGGATGGGGGTGAGGGAGGAGGTATGGGGGCAGGTGTAGCACTTCCTGCGGTTGCAGGGAAAAGTGCCGGGTGTGGTGGAGCTGGAGGGGAGTGTGGAGCGGACAAGGGAGTCACGGAGAGAGTTGTCCCTCCGGAAAGCAGATAAAGGTGGGGAGGGAAAGATGTCTTTGGTGGTGGGGTCGGATTGCAGATGGCGGAAGTGTCGGAGGATGATGCGTTGGATCCGGAGGTTGGTGGGGTGGTACGTGAGGACGAGGGGGATTCTTTTTTGGTTTTTATTGCGTGGACGGGGTGTGAGGGATGAGGTGCGGGAGATGTGGGAGACACGGTTGAGGGCGTTCTCGACCACCGAGGAGGGGAAGTTACGGTCCTTGAAAAACGAGGACAACTGAGATGTACGGGAGTGGAATGCCTCATCCTGGGAGCAGATGCGGCGGAGGCGAAGGAATTGGGAATAGGGGATAGCATTTTTGCAGGAAGGTGGGTGGGAGGAGGAGTATTCTAGGTAGCTGTGGGAGTCGGTGGGCTTGAAATGAATATCGGTTTCGAGGTGGTTGCCCGATATGGAGACAGAGAGGTCCAGGAAGGGGAGAGAGGTGTTAGAGATGGTCCAGGTAAATTTAAGGTTGGGGTGGAAGGTGTTAGTGAAGTGTATGAACTGTTCGAGCTCCTCGTGGGAGCACGAGGCGGCGCCGATACAGTCATCAATGTAACGGAGGAAGAGGTGGGGTTTAGGGCCGGTGTAGGTACGGAAGAGGGATTGTTCCACGTAACCTACAAAGAGGCAGGCGTAGCTTGGGCCCATGCGGGTACCCATGGCTACCCCCTTTGTCTGTAGGAAGTGGGAGGAATTGAAAGAGAAGTTGTTGAGTGTGAGGACGAGTTCGGCTAAGCGGATGAGGGTGTCAGTGGAGGGGGACTGGTCGGGCCTGCGGGACAGGAAGAAGCGGAGGGCCTTAAGGCCATCTGCATGGGGAATGCAGGTGTAGAGGGACTGGACGTCCATGGTAAAGATGAGGTGTTGGGGACCGGGGAATTGGAAGTTCTGGAGGAGGTGGAGGGCGTGGGTGGTGTCACGGACATAGGTAGGGAGTTCCTGGACCAAGGGGGAGAAAATGGAGTCGAGATAGTTGGAGATCAGTTCGGTGGGGCAGGAGCAGGCGGAGACAATGGGTCGACCAGGGCATTCAGGTTTGTGGATTTTGGGAAGGAGATAGAAGCGGGCAGTGCGAGGTTGGGGAACGATGAGGTTGGAGGCCGTGGGTGGGAGGTCACCTGAGGTGATGAGGTTGTGGATGGTTTGGGAGATGATGGTTTGGTGCTCAGGGGTGGGGTCTTGATCAAGGGGGCGGTAGGAGGAGGTGTCGGAGAGTTGGCGTCCGGCCTCGGCGATGTAGAGGTCAGTGCGCCACACTACAACTGCACCTCCCTTGTCCGCAGGTTTTATGGTGAGGTTGGGATTGGAGCGGAGGGAGCGGAGGGCTGCACGTTCTGCGGGGGAGAGGTTGGAGTGGGTGAGAGGGGTGGAGAGGTTGAGGCGATTGATGTCTCGACGGCAGTTGGAGATGAAGAGGTCGAGGGAGGGTAGGAGGCCTTGGGGTGGTGTCCA
>NW_025977716.1:0-4706 GCF_021869965.1 Rhincodon typus | reverse complement strand
AAGAAGTAAGCGTGGAGGCGGAGGCGGCGGAAAAACTGCTCTATGTCCAAGCGTGAGCGGTATTCGTTGATCTGTGGGTGGAGGGGGACAAAGGTGAGCCCTTTACTGAGGACTGACCGTTCATCCTCAGTAAGGGGTAGGTCTGGGGGGATGGTGAAGACTCGGCAGGGCTGGGTGCTGCTGTCTCCTCTGGAGCTGCTGGCTGTGGAGGCTGTGGGCGGAGCTGTGTCGGCGTCGGCTGTGGGCGGAGCGTCGTCGGCGTCGGCTGTGGGCGGAGCTGCGTCGGCGTCGGCTGTGGGCGGAGCTGTGCCGGCGGTGGGTGGAGTTGCGTCCGCATCGGTGATGGGCGGATCGGCGTCGGAGGTAGGAGGAGCGGGGTAGGCGGCGGCAGTAGCGGTGAGGGTGGTCGCGACTTCAGTGTCGGTGGCAACGGCAGGGAGTGAGGTGGTTTATAAAGAAATGCGGTCAATGGACCATAACTGTGGACACAGGGATAGTTTGAAGTGTGTATACTTCAATGCTAGAAGTATCAGAAATAAAGCGGATGAACTTAGAGCGTGGATCGGTACTTGGAACTACGATATTGTGGCCATTACAGAAACTTGGGTAACTCAGGGAGAGGAATGGATGTTGGAAGTTCCAGGATTTAGATGTTTTAAAAGAAATAGGGAGGGTGGTAAAAGAGGTGGGGGAGTGGCATTGCTAGTCAGAGCTAGTATAGTAGCTACTGAAAGGCAGTTCAAGAATGATATGTCTACAGAGTCAGTTTGGGTTGAGGTCAGGAACAAGAAAGGAGCAGTCACTTTGTTGGGGTTTTTTTACAGACCCCCTAATAGTTGTAGAGAAGTGGAGGCAGATAATGGAAAGGTTCAGAAGTCACAGGGTTGTAGTCATGGGTGACTTCAACTTTCCAAATATTGATGGGAATCTTTTTAGTTGTAATAGTTTAGATGGAGCGGATTTTGTCCAGTGCATTCAGGAAGGATTCCTGACAGAGTATGTAGATAGACCAACACGAGGAGAGGCCTCTTTGGATTTGGTGCTTGGCAATGAACCGGGCCAAGTGTTAGACCTGTTGGTAGGAGAGCATTTTGGCAGTAGTGATCATAACTCTGTTACTTTTACAACGATCATGGAAAAGGATAGGTACATACAGCAGCGTAAGGTTTATAATTGGGGGAAGAGTAATTATAATTCTGTTAGGCAAGAACTGGGTAACATAAAATGGGAACCAGATGCTGTCAGGGAAGAGCATTATTGAAATGTGGAGATTGTTTAAGGAATGCATACTGCGAGTGCTCGATAGCTTGTCCCTAGCAGGCAGGGAAGATGCGGTCAAGTGAGGGAGCCTTGGTTCTCAGGAGAGATCGAACGACTGGTTAAGAGGAAGAAGGATGCTTATATAAGGTTTAGGAAACAAGGATAAGAAAAGGCTGTAGAGGGATACAAGTTGGCCAGGAAGGAGCTGAAGAAAGGGCTTAGGAGAGCCATAAGGGGGCATGAGAAAACCTTGGCAGATAGGACCAAGGAAAACCCCAAGGCTTTTTACACGTACATGAGGAATAAGAGAATGACTGGAGAAAGGCTAGGGCTGATCAAGGATTGTAAAGGGAATTTGTGTACGGAGCCTAAAGAGATAGGAGAGGTCCTTAATGAATACTTTTCTTTGGTATTCACAAATGAAAGGGACCTAGTTGTAGGGGAGGACAGTGTGAAACAGGCTGGTAGGCTAAAGGAGGTCGATGTTAGTAAGGAAGATGTACTAGGAATTTTGAGGAACTTGAAGATAGATAAGTCCCCCAGGCCTGATGGGATTTATCCAAGGATTCTATGGGAAGTGAGGGATGAGATCGCAGGGACTGTGGCGATGATCTTTTCATCCTCACTGTCCATGGGTATAGTGCCAGAAGATTGAAGAGTGGCAAACATTATTCCCTTGTTCAAGAAAGAGAATAGGGATAACCCTGGAAATTACAGGCCAGTTAGTCTTACTTCAGTGGTAGGCAAATTATTGGAAAGGGCTCTGAGAGAAAGGAATTATGATCACTTGGATAGGCACAGTTTGATTCGTGATAGTCAGCATGGATTTGTGAGGGGTAGATCATGCCTCACAAACCTTACTGAATTCTTTGAAGAGGTGACCAAACACATGGATGAAGGTAGAGCAGTGGATGTGGTATACATGGATTTAAGTAAGGCGTTTGATAAGGTTCCCCATGGTAGGCTTATGCAGAAAGTAAGGAGGCATGGGATTGGGGTAAATGTGGCAGACTGGATTCAGAATTGGCTGACCCTTAGAAGACAAAGGGTGGTAGTGGACGGAAAATATTCAACATGGTGCTCAGTTACGAGTGGTGTACCACAAGGATCTGTTCTGGGTCCTCTTCTATTTGTGATTTTTGTAAATGATTTGGATGAAGGAGTGGAAGGGTGGATTAGTAAGTTCGCAGACAATGTGAAGGTGGGTGGAGTTGTGGATAGTGCGGAGGGCTGTTCTAGGTTACAAAGGAACATTGATAGGATGCAGAGTTGGGCTGAGAAGTGGCAGATGGAGTTTAACCCTGAAAAGTGTGAGGTGATTCATTTTGGAAGGACAAATTTGAATGCAGAATACAGGGTTAATGGAAATATTCTTGGCAGTGTGGAGGAGCAGAGGGATCTCGGGGTTCATGTCCACAGTTCCCTGAAAGCTGCCACCCAGGTGGATAGTGTTGTTAAGAAGGCGCATGGTGTGTTAGCTTTCATTAATAGAGGGATTGAGTTCAAGAGCCGTGAAGTTATGCTCCAGCTATACAAAACCCTGGTTCGGCCACATCTGGAGTATTGTGTCCAGTTCTGTTCGCCTCATTACAGGAAAGATGTGGAAGTGTTGGAAAAGGTGCAGAGGAGATTTACCAGGATGTTGCCTGGAATGGAGGGAAGGTCTTACGAGGAAAGGTTGAGAAAGCTAGGGCTTTTCTCTTTAGAACGACGAAGGATGAGAGGTGACTTGATAGAGGTGTACAAAATGATCACAGGTGTAGATAGTATGGATATCCAGAGACTTTTTCCTAGGGTGGAGATAGCTACTACAAGGGACCATAATTTTAAAGTGAGTGGAGGTAGATATAGGGGAGACGTCAGATGTAGGTTCTTTACTCAGAGAGTGGTAGGGGCATGGAATGCATTGCTGGAGAGGGTAGTGGAGTCGGCCTCATTAGGGGTATTTAAGCGGTTATTAGATAGGCATATGGATGATAGTATAAGGTAGGGGTGGAGGTTAGATAGACCTTAGGTTTAGGGTAAAAGTTCGGCACAACATCATGGGCCGAAGGGCCTGCTCTGTACTGTACTGTTCTATGTTCTATGAACAAATTAGCTTTGAGAAAGAGAAGCTATTAGCGATTTTAGCAGGTCAAAAGTAGATAAATACCCAGGCCCAAGTGAGGTGTAACAAAAACAGAAATTGCTGGGAAAACTCAGGAGGTCTGGTAGCATCTGTGGAGAGAAAGCAGCGTTAGCTTTTCGAGTCCAGTGAGCTTACTTCAGAATGATCGGAACACAGAGCCCTGCAATCTCCTCCCTTCGCTTTCACTGCAGCCTGGGATACACCACATCTGGCAAAAGAAAGAACTGTGAATGTTGGAAATCAGAAACAAAAACAGAAACCTGGAGAGATGTCAGAGGACTAGAAGACAGCTAATGTTGTACTGTTGTTCAAGAAGAGTGGTATGGTTAAACCAGTAATTTATAGACCAGAGGTAGTAGGAACTGCAGATGCTGGAGAATCTGAGATAACAAGGTGTAGAGCTGGATGAACACAGCAGGCCAAGCAGCATCAGAGGAGCAGGTTTACAAAAAATCTGAGGGACAGAATTAGTCTCCACTTGCAGGGGCATGGATTAATTAAAGACAGTCAGCAGTGCTTTATTAGGGGGAGATCACATCTAAACAAAATCTGAATGTTTTCTGTAGGAGATAACTCGGTTGGTAGATGAGGAAATCGATGAAGCCGAAGTGGACTTTGGTAAGGCTTTTGGCAAGAGTCGCATGGCAGACTGGTCAGATTAGATCCAAAACTGGCATGGTGGCAGAAAGTTTAGAGGGGAGTTATTTCACCTAGAGGGTGGGTAGATTTCTGGAACTCACTGCCTAAAAGAGTAGTAGAGGCAGGAACACTTAAGAAGTATTTAGATGATCATATGAGATACCATAAGCTATGGGTCAAGTACTGGAAAATGAGATTAAAATAGATAGATGCTTAATGACCATTGCAGAAACAATGGGCTGAATTGTTGTTTTCCACACGGTAAAAAAACTATGACTCTGTGTGACACTGTCCACTTTAATCTTCCCTCTAATGTGTTCCTTGTAGTTACTGTTGTTCTTGTCTTTTTGCTATCTTTACTCAATCCAATTTCTAAACCTCTAGGCTTTACTTGAGTTACTATATTTTATGGAGCCTCCTTTGATGCTGCAGAAGTAGCACTATATTGTCAACGAACCACAAGTACGTTGTGTTCTTGAGTCCACTTGTTTGTTTGTTCTGTGTACAGATTTAATCATTTTGGTGACAGTAAACATGTCTCTGATATCCTTCAATCACACTACTGCTTGGTATTTGGTTCCAATGTAGATTCTGAATAAATCTGAGATAACAAGGTGTAGAGCTGGATGAACACAGCAGGCCAAGCAGCCTTCCTGCTCCTATGATGCTGCTTGGCCTG
>NW_025977715.1:5728-6844 GCF_021869965.1 Rhincodon typus | reverse complement strand
AAGCGGATGAGGGTGTCAGTGGAGGGGGACTGGTCGGGCCTGCGGGACAGGAAGAAGCGGAGGGCCTTAAGGCCATCTGCATGGGGAATGCAGGTGTAGAGGGACTGGACGTCCATGGTAAAGATGAGGTGTTGGGGACCGGGGAATTGGAAGTTCTGAAGGAGGTGGAGGGCGTGGGTGGTGTCACGGACATAGGTAGGGAGTTCCTGGACCAAGGGGGAGAAAATGGAGTCCAGATAGTTAGAGATCAGTTCGGTGGGGCAGGAGCAGGCGGAGACAATGGGTCGACCAGAGCATTCAGGTTTGTGGATTTTGGGAAGGAGATAGAAGCGGGCAGTGCAAGGTCGGGGAACGATGAGGTTGGAGGCCGTGGGTGGGAGGTCACCTGAGGTGATGAGTTTGTGGACGGTTTGGGAGATGATGGTTTGGTGCTCAGGGGTGGGGTCATGATCAAGGGGGCGGTAGGAGTTGGTAATTGGTTGGTAAGTATGAGACAAAGATGAGGATAAAGAATTAATTCTGTATTTAACAGGATATGATTGGAGTGCTCAAGGATCCATATTGGGGCCTCAGCTTCTATTTATATACTAATGATTTTGATGAAGGAGCCATATGTATAAGTTTGCAAATGACACTCTAAGATGTGAATGGGTGCTGAACGTTGTAGAGGAATTTGGTCTAAGTGAGACAACTAACGTAGATGGAGTTTAGTTAGAGAATCACAGACTTGTTACAGTGCAAAAGATGACCATTTAACACTGGCTGTCCGATTTAACGTCATGGCTTAGTAATATTCTCCTACCTTCTTCCCATGCACTGATGGTTATTAGATGATATTTTCAGCAAATAATATACACTTGAATGCCTTGATTGAACCTGCCCCCAACATTCCAGATCCGAACCTCGCTCTACACGGAAAAAAGTTTCTTCTTGCATTGCTTCAAATCACTTCAAATTCGTACCCTTCTTATTCCTGTCTACTCTGTCTAATCCTTATAATGACTTGTAAAACCTCCTCTTAGTCTTGACCTCCACAAGGAAAACAGTTCGAACTTCAGTCCAAAGATGTGCAGGGTAGGTGGGTTGGCCACATACAATTGCCCATAGTGTTGAGGG
>NW_025977715.1:0-5228 GCF_021869965.1 Rhincodon typus | reverse complement strand
AAAAAACTGAGGGTCGGTGTGGACTTGTTGGGCTGAAGGGCCTGTTTCCACACTGTAGGGATGCTATGCTATGCTAAGTGGGCTATGATTGGTAAAGACATGGTCATTGACACTGCACTAGCTAATGATGCCTGAGAGTTAACTGGCAAGGTTTGTTTAAACTTTAAAACAAGCAGGTTGATTCTGGCAAAAGGCATTGCTCTGAGAAACTGAATCAGAAAATTGCAGTCAGCTGTAGTTAACAGCAGAAGGTCATTCAGTCCTTTATGCCTGCACCACAATTCAATATGATCATGGCTGTTCATCCAACTCAGTACCCTATTCCTGCTTTCCCCCAATACATTTTGATCCCTTTACACACAACAACTACATCGAACGCCTTCTTGAATCACTCAATCATTTGGTCTTAACCACTTTCTGTGGGAGGGAATTCAACGGGATTACCACTCTCTGGGTGAAGTAATTTCTTTGGATCCGAGTCCTAAATGGCCTACCCCAAATCCTAAGACTGTGAGCCGTGGTTCTAGACTCCCGAGTTGGAGATGAGATGGGTGCAGTGTGTGTACATGTTCTTTCTGGTTCCAAAAAACCACAGCCTGTGGAATTACATATGTGCACTGGAAATTACATATCTGTGCCACACTGAGCCCGATTGAAAATCTCAATTTGATCGTCATTGTAATTATTTGCACCCTCAGGTTTAGTCTTGTCAAATTGTGAAGTCACAACTAAAGTTGGACACCATGTTTTGACTTTTCCAAGTGCAGCTGATTGGGTACAGTCCGTACTTTGCTAGTTGCAAACAGATAAAAGGATTTCTAGTTTGATCTGCCAGTCTGTGGAACATACCACCTACACAGCAAGGTACCACAGCAGCACTGAAATTCACATACCACATTTCTCATTTGAGAGATACGCGGAACATCTTTTTTGTTTGAGACCAGCATGCTGCGAGCGGCAAACACCACTCATGATATTACTGCATAGCAGCAGTGTCAAACCAGTTAATTCCACCTGTTGCTCAAACTCTGGAGATACCTTAACCAACGTGAGGGAGACTGGGCAGTTCACAAGACCAAAAGTAGCAGTGGTAGCCCCACGAGTTTGCACAAGCTATATCAAGCAAGCAATGATCTGAACAGGACAGCCATTATCCCGTAGGATGGTTTTGATTCATCTCTATTTCACCTTCATGTTTAGACATAAATGACATGGACATGGCTCTATTTACAAGATTGCTGACAAAGTCAATCTCATAGCACATGAAACCGCAAGAATCACAATGTACACTGCAGCCAATATAGGAAGACTTGCGATAGACAGAAGACAACAATGTGTTTACAAGAAATAACACCTAATCTCCAACTCCTCGCATGTTTCCACGAGGTAGATGATATATTTGCTCAGTTTGAATCCACACCTACATTAAGAATTTCATAAGATGCCTTAATGGACACCATCCAATGCTCAAATTCACCTGAAATAAAGCAAACAAATTTTCTTCACGTTCTCCACTGCTGTCTCCACAAACTTATCTTCACTGGCCAACGTACACATTGTGATTCCACAGTTCTAAGCAATCTAAGACTGGATGCTCAAAGTGATGGATAGAGTTCCGAACAAAACAGGCTGCTTTAGCCCAGATGGTCTTGACCTGCATTCATCCTGTAAAGTGGAAAGCATTCCCATCTCAGTGCTGATCTTTGCCTTGTAGATGGTGGACAAACAATGGGGAGACAGGCTGTGAGCTACTCACTGCAGAATTTCCGACTTTTGGTCTGCTCTTGTAGCTGGTGTATACATGGTTTACCCAGTGCAATGGTTATCACCACCACGCCCCACCGTGCCCCACAATCCCCAAACAACATTTCATGTTGATTGTGGGGAATTCAATAATGGAAACGTCACTGAACGTCAACAGGTGATGGCCAGTGTTGTAGTGACTGACGACTAAGTTGACGATATGACCGTTTGGGCTTTTTTAGCGAAAGTAGGACGGCCAAAAGGATTTGACATACAGGTGTTCTACTGAGGGACATTTTTGTAAGGCCTAGTTTAGCCACATTCTCAAGCCTGTTTTTGAGCAAAAAGAAGGAAAAGTCTGATCCTACAGTATTTTGAATAGCTTAGAAAACTGTAGAATTAGAAAGGCAAACAACAAATTAGTGTGAGAAGGTTAGTTGCATTCCTTCAGCAAATGCTTCTAGGTAGTAAAGAGGCCCACTGCATTATTATGAAAGATAAAGTAATAAATTGTGTAAACAACTCCCTCCAAAATAACTATTGGCCAGGTTGTAAAAAGACACGTCACAACTGAGAAAGATAAACAATTGAAACTAAAGTGCAGTTGCAGATAATTTGAACAAATTCTTACATCCAAAAATCAAAGGAAGAGTGACAAAGACAGATTACAAAATACAGAATGAAACATGTAGCTGTCTCCTAATTTGTTTAGATTCTACAACTAATTTTATTTAATGGCTTGGTACAGTTGTAAAGTGATAGAATTTCACCCTCATCAGTGGAGTTTAAACAGATGATTTTTATTAATTAAAGATAATTAAGAACGGACAGTGTTCAGAATGGAAATAGTACAGCTTCATTTGAAAATGAAACTTTTCTTCAAAATCCACCTACCAGTAGGGGTTGTAAACTACAGTTGCAAGTCAGAGAAACTGTTGTTTGATATCTCAGGCTGAAGTGAAAGAGGGGTTGTTCTCAGTTTGTCAGCTATGTCACAGTAACTTGATATTAGAGTTGACTTTAAAGACTTCATAACGATCGGTAGAAATTAATATCTTTCCTCATCTGCCATACTGAAGTTAGTCCAGAACTTGGAAGAGTTCTTAGCAAAAAGCAACTCTAAGTTGTTGGCAAATCATGCGGTGCAGCTGGCAAACGTCTAGTAAAGAATAAAACTGTCAGAAGCATTCTAACATCCCAAAGACACATATCTGGCAAACATAATGAGATTATCGGGGTGTCCGTAGAGTTGTCCATCACTGACCACGTGTTTACTGGATTGTGCTTCTAGATTAGGGGGGTATGGCTAACAATGACAATGACATCAATTTTGCATGGAATTATTGTAACGCAAAGGGTACAAAAATGTCGTATTTAGCTGGGGAACTCAAAGCAACAATGACATCAGATTTGAGCTGGATATTAAGAGGGCAACTGCGCCCCATGTGAAGGCCAGATTTGGGGTGGTCTCTGGCCTCCCCTACATGTGGTAATAGAGCTCTGAATAAACATTGTCTGTGCTTAGGAACAGAAGATCTCAGACTCCTTTTTGATATTTCTCCCGACAACAGTTAGATTCTCTCTTGCTAGTTTCAGTTGATCAGCTGCTACTTCCCAAGATTGCAACTTTACACAGATCAGCCAGCCACACGACCACGACACAGATTTCCTACTAATTCTTGACATGTAACACCACATTCTTGTTTTGGGTCCTGTATGCAAGCAAAATGAAGGCACTGAAACAAGCACTGCCTTAAATCCTCAAACTGACATGGTAAACTCACAATTTCACGCTCAGAAAGTGAATGATTAAATGTCCAATTTAAGAACTGTGGCAATAGTCTTACAAGTTTGCAACACATTCTGTAATAGATTAGATACGATCCCAGAGCTAAAATAACCATTTTTCCACTGCATTACTGCATCTTACGGCTAATTAAAACATGTTCCAAGAGCATGTTTCTCAGATTCAGTTTACGAATTGTTAGCCTATGAACTCAAATTCACAATACCAGACCTCAAATGTGTAGAATTCAGACTTTTGTCTTACCCATACCAGAGTCCTTCTTTGTGCCGTCAGAAATTATCTCCACGTGATCACTGTCCACGTCATAACTGAAGAAGTCATTCAGGTAGGTCTTTGACCGCTGACCACCAAATACATAAAGGCACCGATTTTTCTGAAAGACATGTTTAAAAATGCTTTTTTGTGTAATGATCATCCACATTTCATATGTACATTCATTTCAAGGAAAGGGATAAAGGAACGTAGAGCCCACCTGCTTTTCAACTGAGGTGCAGAAACATCTTAGAACTGTGCAAATCAAAATCAGCACATCAAAGGCTGGAGTGGTTTTTGAAATGGCAGCAACTCAACACAAGATATGTTGTGCAAAGTGCAGCAAAATGCAAATGCCCAAGGGGATGCAAATAAAGCCCATCTGTACAGCTGGTTTCAATGCATCACTAATTCAAACGTAGACTGAAAGCACTCCATACAAATAATCCACCTTCAGGATTTCCATAAATTAAAGAACTTATTAATTTCAACAGTACTGCAGAGGGGTAACTGAAAAAGCTGTCAGAGTTTTATTCTCAATCCAACTTATACGAAAATGTTTCAGCGAAAAAAATATCTGACAACAACCGAAACAAAGACAACTTAATGGACCCACTTCAACAGTCAAAACATTATAAACAATTACAAAAATTATTATTTAAACTCTGACTGGAAGGAATTACTCAACCCATGCACATTTAGCAGTGGGAGGTATATTTAACCCCAAAGATTCATGCAAGAGACTTCCACTGTGCAGTTAACTTCATCCTGGTAAAGCAGCTTCAAATCAGCGTCTTCCACTCTATGCACTCACATTTAAATAATATCAGTCAAAAAGGGCAGTCCAGTAGCTCATGTGCCAGCACTGAAGCTCCACAGAACCGTGTTTAAACCAGAGCCATCTGTACTCAATATTATTCAGTATTCCCAGGTTGAAATTCTAGCAATTGTTTTCAAGCCACTAGATAAATATCTATAAACAGTGCAACCTGGGAGAGAACAAAGATTGGAATGACTCATCATTTCACTGTATACGCTCTCAACACATTGTAAAACATCACTGCTCCTGTGCTCCTTAGCCTCTCAGAAAACTCGCCCATCTCCGGACTGAACTTCCTGTTATTTCTGCCTCAAAACCTATGCTGCTTCCTCCAGAGGCTGAGCTGCTTTATGTTGATCCCACTTTTGCGTTGAGATCTCAACAATAAGTACAAATCAAAAACATCATTTTGAAAAAAAACACTCTTCCAGGATAACAAGGTGTAGAGCTGGATGAACACAGCAGGCCAAGCAACATCAGAAGAGCAGGAAGGCTGACGTTTCGGGCCTCGACCCTTCTTCAGAAAAATCTTCCTTTAACTGTTTGCCACTCGCAGACGCAAACACCAGCAACAGTGAGAACAACAGCCACAATGAATATCACAGC
>NW_025977714.1:0-6844 GCF_021869965.1 Rhincodon typus | reverse complement strand
TTATTGCGTGGACGGGGTGTGAGGGATGAGGTGCGGGAGATGTGGGAGACACGGTTGAGGGCGTTCTCGACCACCGAGGAGGGGAAGTTACGGTCCTTGAAAAACGAGGACAACTGAGATGTACGGGAGTGGAATGCCTCATCCTGGGAGCAGATGCGGCGGAGGCGAAGGAATTGGGAATAGGGGATAGCATTTTTGCAGGAAGGTGGGTGGGAGGAGGAGTATTCTAGGTATTGTTCTTTAGACCTGGTTTTATAGCGTACCATAAGAGTTCCGAAAATGGGATTGAAGTCAAATATGGAATCATAAAAATAAAGTCCAGGTGGCGACCATGTTACAATGTCAATTTTTGCAAAACTCCATCTTTTTACTCATGCCTTCTTTGGGTAGCAATTCTGTCCTCCTTTCCTGATCTGCCTTAAATTTGACACCAGAACCACAGCAATGTGACTGAATATTCAAAGTGTCGTGGGCAATTCAGGATAGTTGATAAATTATGGCCCAGGCAATTGCATTCACTTCACACAAAGTAATGATTTTAACTATTAAACTATCACCGAACCGAAAAAAAAACGTTAACAATAGTGCCCATCTATAAAGTCAGATAAAATGGTCAAAATCAAACATCCACTACAATGGTGTCCAAAGTATATCCTTGATTATGCGAAAAATTTAGTTTTGGCGTTGGACCAATGATATATGCTGTGTAAATGCATTGTTCAGGGTTTGATTCTCATTAAATCTTACACCAACAAAGCTCTTGTATTCATGTATAGCTCACAGAGTTAATTTTCACATCTTGGACTTTTTAATATCTGGCTGATTTCATTTGGTTTTTTTTTGGGCCATTTTCGCTACAATGGAATATGCTTTTCTGCATCATTGATCTTGCAGATGTTGCCATCAGCAAAACATTTTCTTATGATCTTTAAATCCATGGATGCAACACACAGTTTGATACTCAGAAGCAACAAAAATTTGCTAGGTTTAATTAATATTGATGCATTCTTTGAAGAACATCCAGCCTATATTTAGATATGAACAATCATTAAGATGGCAAAGCTGCTTAACTGTAGTTTAACGATCGACTCATTTGTAGCAAGTCTTGCCTGCATATTTTGTCTATGTCTTTTGACATTCAAAACTTTTCCCAATTACACGAACGTTCAAAACCAGAACAGTCACAAATGATTCAGCCGTTTGGGAATGCTCCACCATTCGATTGGGTCAGATATGATTGTGTTTCAATTTTCACATTCAGTTCGCCTCTGATAAACGTTGAGACTCTTGAATCCATATAACTGTGTTAAACAATTTTAATGAGTTTACTTATGTCACCTTGAATGTAGGTGCTTACAAAATCGCAAAAGCCATTGGAAAAAACGCAATATTGTTCTAAGTTACGCACTAAGAGGGGGCACCCCTAATCTTAAACAATGTCAACAAGTTCCTATATGAAGTATCAGAGGAAATATTATTTCCACATCGTCATTTTCAGAACCATCCATATTCTTTCATATTGAGTCAAGTCACCTCTCATTCTTCCAAATTCTGATGGAAATAATCCCGTCAAGTCCAACCGAACTTCATAAGCATACTTTTTAAATAGCAGTTATCAATCTAGGAAATATGGTTTTTGTTAGTGCAGGCCAGTAAATTCCAGCAGCTGCAATATTGGATTCTAATTCCAACATAGTTTGTTGAACAGAAATCTAGAAAATGCAATGATGCAGATTCCGTTTCCTTCGACATAATCACATTAAGCACCATGCTGCGTTGACATAAAGTGTTTGTTCTATTGATGTTATTCTTGCTAGTTGTTTAGCATCTAAACGATTAAATTACACATGCGAACAAATTTAATGATAGACTTTAGACATAGGACATAATCTGAAATTTTGTTACAAGCCAACACAGTTTCCAACGTTTAACGCTCAAATAAATGTTCCTTTGCTGGGGTGCACACCAAGTAATGAATGCGTACTAGATTGTTGTATGATTTCCATCATCTAAGAATTGAAACAGTCCTATATATACACCAGTTGATGATGCATCTGCAGCTTTTATTCATGCTTGAGTCTTCGTAAACTAAGATACCTGTTCATAATAGGAGCACTTTTAAGGTTGAAGTCTTTTCTTTAATCTTCGTGAAGCAATTGTAACAAAAAGGGCAAAGTCCCCACAGCCCCAATGGACCAAAGGGTTACTATGATTCTCCTCTCAAAGCTGTTATGTTTTCTCACACTCTCCAAATTCTTCACCCATAAATCTATATAATATGTTTAAATGATTTTGTTTTTATTGTGGCATAAATTGAGATGTTCACCTATGTTGCAATATAACATACACTTTTTCGATTTTGTAACAGTGGCATATTGGTATGCTACATGTGTCAAGGAGGTTAATTACAACTTCTAGTTATTCCTGTAACAACAGCAATTAAAACAAAAGAAACGTAAATGAGGAATGTCTTTACTAAGGATCAAGGAAGTGGCGACCAGACACTAAGGAGCAGTTGATAACGCAGCAAAAGGCAACCACTGTGTATGATCGAGTACTGTTTGAATACTGTAAAGGTGTGTTGTAGTCATTATTGAGATTAGAGTTTGCAGTTTTTCTAAAAGCCTTTAAATATATGTTTTATGCGATATATCTATTTATTCTCCGCTATCTTAATTTATTTTTTGCAATAAACTGTTTTTATAACAGTGAAGTATTATCACCTGGAATACATCGTTTTGTTTCATTAGCAATGTGAACTAGCAACGCATTCGTCTAAATTTTCAATGTATAACATGTCAGAAGTGTCCGTGGATTTCTTGTTAATATACCGGCTATGTGATTGCTTTACTTAGTAAACGGTCGTTTTGTATTAAGGTTTACTGCTAAGGCACATAAAAATGGCTTCGAATGTTCCTAAGAATGATCAGGAAGTAAAAGATGCAACAGAATTTTATTCCAAATCTTCCACTAATTGTAAACTAAAGTAATTGATAAATAAATTAAGGTCAAAGTAAAAAAAAAAGCTTCCTAGACATGAGACTTTTTTCATGAGAAGAATGGAAACCTGAAATTGGAAAGTCACAGCTAAAAAAAGGAAAAGCTTCAATTTAAAAAAGGAAGAAATTTGAGTGAGAAAGAAATAAAGAATAGAAGATAATTGAAGTTGGCGAAAGAGAACAACAGTGCTCTAGAACGTAAGCAGAAAGATAAGCAGTTGCTTAAGATGATCAAAGAAACAACAGTTCCTGTAGGTGTCTAAGATATCAAGCATTTACAATTTAGGGGGTGATGTGGATACGTGAAGATACACATGGAATTTAGAGAATGGGAATCCCGTTGATGGAAGAGGTATACGATATAGAGACTAAACAGAAGAATGGCAAAGTAATACATATGAAAGTCTACAAAAAACAATGCTAACACGCTTCCAGTGTAAGGTAAGTATACATATCAAAGTCAATTCCTGGATGTTAAATGAAAACCTGATCGCAGGAATAAGAATGGCCAAAGGCTGTCCAGAAAAAAAGTTTTTTTTTTTTTTCGGAAATATGTGCGGCTGTTAAAAATGAAGCAGTGCTTCATCTGAAAATATTTCCTTAAAATATAATATGAAGGAGTTATCGCTCAGGATATTCAGAGTAAAGAAAACAGTCTTTTCAATTCTACATATTTTATTTCAAAGATGACGGGATTCAATTTCGTTTTGCATCGTGGAAGAGAAACATTACAGAAATTGTGTGACGCTGAAACATGTTTCTCACCACTGCATGTTTACGATAGCATCTGTCTTCCAGATGGATTAGTGAAAGTATAAATATTAATTAAGTTTATACAGGGAGGTTGCAAACCAGCCTTATTATACAGTTTTCGATGAAGGAATGAATTGGAACCTTGAGAGCTTGCAGTTGGATTTATAAAACTTTTTTTTTGTAAAATTACCTGATAATTTCAAGTACACTGTATGCAAACAAAATTGTACTTTTGCTGGTCGAACATCCTGTAATGTTTCTCTAATGTCTCAGGAATAAAATCAGAGACATTAAATTTGCCATGAAGATAAGAAATCTGTTAAATAGGGAAATGATTCAGAAATTGAATTATTGAACTTCCAAAAATATAACTGAATAAAATGAAAGTAAAGAAAATTACACTGATACATTTCGTCCATCATATTTATGCAATATATCTCAGGCTTTGGGGAAGCTCCAAATTTCTTTAAAATGTTTTTTTTTGCATATATAATTTATTTCAGATGCCAATATTCGATCTCAAACCAAACATAGCATTCAGCATTTGTTAACCATTATGGTTTTTCACACAAGATTTCCTGGAGCAGCAAATAGTTGTTGGCTGTTGGGGGAGTGGGGGGTGGTCGCTGTGAGTTGTTAGAACGTTTACAAATGAGAAGCCTTTCAATTTACTCGTTAATGTTGTTTGCTGCCATTGGTGCTTGTCCCTTTCACTGCAAGATCATAAGATGTTGATTGATTTGCACGTTAGTTATTTTTAAAAGATTCTAACTGCATGTCAACGAGAATGTACAAAGCTTTAAAGAGAAACATTAAGCCTATGTTTTTTTTTCGTATAGAGAATTGTCAAATATACACCACGAGCAATGAGGAAGACATTCTTATTCATATAAACCACATTCATTGGATGTGATTAAAAATATTTCATTAAATGTACTTGCTTTTCTTTCAGTAGAGAATAAATCTCAAAAGCTATAATTTTTAAGTTGTGAGTGTACCTGGAAAGATGATGTTGGAGGTGTTGGTCTCTATGAAGGACATTGCACGATGTAGTAGACCGAGAATTATGGAAAGCAAGATACTTTGTAGTTGTCATTTATTTGTTTTATTTTTGGACTCTCAACTAGTGAATTAATGATACAATTTTGTTTGTTGAAGAGGATAAATGATGAACTCTAAATTGCTCTGGAGCCTTGGTAATTCACTGAAAAGAAATAAGAGACAGATAGTTGCACGAAGCCTGTCGGGTTCTAGTTATGCTGGTCAAGTTTCATCAGCATAAACTAAAACATGTGATGCATTGCACGTCAGCTAGAAGGTTCTGAAAATTGCGTTATGCCATAGATTGTAAATGTTTTAAAGCTTTCCATATCCATTTGCTGAAGATAAATGCATTAAACAGTTTCTTCAGAAAGGCAGAGTGTGTTTTTTTTTGTGAATTTTTGGAAAATCTATTCTACCTCAATATAAGGATCTTCTTTTTGAATTTCAAGACCCGACGTGACTGATTAAATGCTAGAAATGGGCACTCCAAATTGCGGAAGGCTAAGCTCAGTTGACTTTAAAAAAATTCTAAAAACTGAAGAACTTGAAGCTACAGTTGTGTGCAACCCATGTGTAATTCTAAATGAGCATTGTCTTTGGTATTTGGATTCTGTAAAGGTGCTACTGAGGTTGTAAGTTAAGTGTTCTGAAATCTTTAAACATATGTTGTATATAAACTTTTTTTCTGTTAAATTTTCGTCTCTTTTGTGTCATGAATGTCAGTGCTACTGTTCCAAACAAATTTGCAACATTGCTGTTTTGTGTTTCAGTGTATGACAAACTGTTTCACAGAAAGAAAAACATCATATATTAAACCAGATTTCAGTCTGAGGTCTGATTTTTTCAGTAATAGCATCAGCTTGGACCAGAATAGATAATTTGCTATGTTGGAGGAACTTTCAGATCCCTGTGATATATTTTCGTCGATATAGACATGTCGCAAACTGTTGTGGATTGAGTGTTAACTAAAAGCCTTCTCTTCTCTGGAAGCAAGTGACAGATTGCTGGAGGAAGTATTCTTTAGGAATTTTTACGTCCTTACCCATAATAATAAGCCTTCACAAAATAAATACTTTGAGGTGCGCTTTGTAACCATTCATATCAGTACTACTCTCACTTCCCTTGAATCGTGCTGTTTCTGCCAAAAATTTTGGTAACTTGTCATTGAATTTTTAACTACTTGCATATTATTTGATTTTGAAGAGTTTTTTTTTTAAATTTCCTTTTCAATTATCTCTCGTTGCTTCAACAAAAAATTTTAGAATGCCACTTCTTCTTGCAAGAATTGAACTGTTAATATTTGCTGGAACAATCAAATGAAGTTGCTTCCTGCCATATTCTCTAATAGGCTTTACAATGCACTCTTCGCATTTTGCCTGCCTTATAGAAGGCCCGCTTTCACTTCTGTGTTCCACACGTTTTACTGCCTCAACTGGCTTACCTCACAAAGTATCATTCTTAACTCAAATAAAAAGTCACTTCTATGTTGTTACCTCAGCCTGTCATATAAAATAAACAGCATTAATACTGGAAGTTATTCCGTGGCCTGTATGATATCTAAAAACATTGGGCTTGTTACTGCGACTACAGTTGAATCTTGATTCATCTAACTTCTCGAGTTTCTGATTCACAGTTCTCGCCTTTTTACACGCTTCATGTCTAAACGAATAATATTGTCACCGTTTATTAAAACTCGCCATTTCTTCAGGTTTATGCATTCTGAGAATGACATAAAATAAAATCGTAAATAATGTCTGCATATTCGGTAGATCTCTTCTTCATCAAAATGGTTGCATGAAGAACAGACTATTGCATAGATAAGTGACGTAACTTGAAGTGATTTTGTCTGGTGCCTCTATCTCGGAAATGTTCCTTTCCCTGGCAAACCATCATTTCCATTTTATCCACTTCTCAACTTAGATCGACCCTTTCGCATGCTCAAATGACTCCTGCAAAGATAGACAACAAGGTGCAGAGCTGGATGAACACAGCAGGCCAAGCAGCATCGTAGGAGCAGGAAGGCTGACGTTTCGGGCCTAGACCCTTCA
>NW_025977713.1:6125-6845 GCF_021869965.1 Rhincodon typus | reverse complement strand
AAGTAAGCACGTGAATCAAAACAACTTCAAAAGTTGATTCATTTAGTCAAGTTGAGATTTTTGATTTCTGAAGTATTTATCTCACTGAAATAAGCATGTTAGTCAAACCAACATCAAAACTAGAGTCATTTGGTGAAGTTCAGATTTTGGTTTTCGGAAGTGCTTATCTTACTGGAATAAGCATGTTAGTCAAAACAGCATTAAAAATTCAGGCATTTTGTGAAGTTGAGATTTTTGATATGAGCAGTGCTTATCTCATTCAAATAAGCATGTTAGTCTATCGAACATCAAAACTTGAGTTATTTGTTGAAGTTCAGATTTTGGCCTTCTGAAGTGCTTATCTGAATGAAATAAGCATGTTAGTCAAAACAGCAGAAAAAATTAAGTCATTTGGTGAAGTTTAAATTTTGGTCTTCTGAAGTGCTTTTACCACTGAAATAAGCATTTTAGTCAAAACAGCATCTAAAGTTGAGTTTCTTGTTGAAGTTGAGATTTTGGTCTTCTGTTGTGCTTAACTCGCTGAAATAAGCACGTTAGTTAAAACAACATCAAAAGTTGACTTTTCTGGTGAAGCAGAGATTTTGATCTTCTGAATAGCTTAACTCGCTGAAATGAGCATGTTAGTCAAACGAATATCAAAAATTGAGTCATTTGGTGAAGTTCAGGTTTTTGGCTTATGAGGTGCTCAAACTTGCTGAAATAAGCATCTTAATTTAACCA
>NW_025977713.1:0-6025 GCF_021869965.1 Rhincodon typus | reverse complement strand
AAATAAGCACGTCAGAACAACCAGCATCAAAAGTTGAGTCATTTGAGAAGTTGAGATTTTTGATTTCTGACGTGCTTATCTCACTGAAATAAGCATGTTAGTCAAACGAACATAAAAAAATTGTGCCATTTGATGAAGTTCAGATATTCATCTTCTGAAGTGCTTACCTCGCTGAAATAAGCATTTTAGTCTGACCAGAATCAAAAATTCAAGTCATTTGGTGCAGTTCAGATTTTTGGCTTCGAAGTTGCTAAACTCGCTGAAATAAGCATTTTAATTGAACCAGCATCAAAAGTTAGGTCAAATGGTGAAGTTGAGATTTTTGATTTCTGAAGTGCCTTTCTCACTGAAATAAGCATGTTAGTCAAACCATCATCAAAACTAGAGTCATTTAGTGCAGTTCACGCTTTCGTGTTCTGAAGAGCTTAACTCGCTGAAATATGCATTTTAAACAAACCAGCATCAAAAGTTGAATCATTTGGTGAAGTTGCGATTTTGATTCTCTGAAGTGCTTACCTCACTGAATAAGAATTTTAGTCAAATCAGCATCAAAAGTTAGGTCCTTTTGTGGAGTTGAAATTTTAGTCTTCCGACATGCTTGTCTCGCGTAAATAATCATTTTAGTCAAACCAGCATCAAAAGTTGAGTGTCTTGGAGAAAATGAGATTTTGTCTTCTGATGTGCTTTTCTGACTGAAATAAGCACGTTAGTCAAAACAACATCAAAAATTGAGTCATTTGGTGAAGTTGAGATTTTGACATTCTGAAGTGATTAACTCGCTGAAATAAGCATGTTAGTCAAACGAACATAAAAAATTGTACCATTTCATGAAGTTCAGATATTAATGTTCTGGAGTGCTTCCCTCGCTGAAATAAGCATTTTAGTCTGACCAGAATCAAAAATCAAGTCATTTGGTGAAGTTCAGATTTTTGGCTTCTGAGGAGCTTAACTCGCTGAAAGAAGCATTTTAATTTAACCAGCATCAAAAGTTAGGTCGTCTGTGAGGTTGAGATTTTAGTCTTCTGATATGCTTATCTCGCTGAAGTAAGCACGTTAATCAAAACATCTTCAAAAGTTAAGTCATTTAGTGAAGTTGAGATTTTTGATTTCTGAAGTGCTTATCTCACTGAAACAAGCATGTTAGTCAAACCAACATCAAAACTAGAGTCATTTGGTGAAGTTCAGATTTTGGTCTCGTGAAGAGCTTAACTGGCTGAAATAACCATTTCATTCGAAACAGCATCAAAAGTTGAGTCATTTGGTGAAGTTGAGATCTTAGCGTTATGAAGTGTTTAAATCTTTGAAATAAACATGTTAGTCAAACCAACATAAAAAACCAACTCATTTGCTGAATTTGTGATATTGGTCTTCCGATGTGTTTATCTGAGTGAAATAAGCGTGTTTGTAGAAACAGCATCAATAATTAAGTCATTTGATGAAGTTGAGATTTTTGAATTCTGTCGTCCTTATCTCACTCAAATAAGCATGTTAGTGAAACAAACATCGAAATTTGAGTCATTTTGTAAAGTTCAGATTTTGGACACTTGAAGTGGTTAACTCGCTGAAAGAAGCATTTTAATCCAACCAACATCAAAAGTTGAGTCACTTGGTGAAGTCGAGATTTTGGCCTTCTGAAGATCTTAACCCACTGAAATAAGCATGTTAGTCAAAACAACATCAAAAGTTGAGTCATTTCGTGAAGATGATTTTGATCTACTGACGTGCTTATCTCAATGAAATAAACATGTCATTCAAACCAACATCAAAAACTAACTCATTTGGTGAAGTTCAGATATTGGTCTTCTGATGTGCTTGTCTGAGTGAAATGAGCATATTAGTCAAAACAGCATCAAAAATTAAGTCAATTGTAGACGATGAGATTTTTGGCTTTTGAAGTGCTTAAATCGCTGAAATAAGCATGTTAGTCAAACCTACAACAAATCTTGAGTCATTTGGTGCAGTTCAGATATTGGTCTTCTGATGTGCTTATCTAAGTGAAATGAGCATTTTAGTCAAAACAGCATCAAAAATTAAGTTAATAGCAGACGATGAGATATTTGAATTCTGAAGTGCTTATCTCACTGAAATAAGCATGTTAGTCAAAACAGCATTAAGAATTAAATCATTTGGTGAAGTTGAGATTTCGACTTATGAAGTGCTTATCTCACTAAAGTAAGCATGTTTGTCTAACCAACATCAAAGCTTGAGTCATTTGGTGAAGTTCTAATTTTGGCCGTCTGAGGTGCTTATCTCACTCAAATATGCATGTTACTCAAAACAACATCAAAAGTTCAGTCATTTGGTGAAGTCGAGATTCTTCACTTCTGAAGTGCTCATTTCACTGGTGGAGGCCTGTTCGTCAATCCAACATCAAAATTTGAGTCATTTAGAGAAGTTCAGATTTTGGTCTTCTGATATGCTTATCTAACTGAAATAAGAACGTTAGCCAAAACAACATCAACAATTGAGTCATTTGGTGAAATTCAGGTTTATGTCTACTGAAGTGCTTAACTCGCTGAAATGAGCATGTTTTTCAAACTAACATCAAAAAGTGAGTCATTTGGTGAAGTTCAGATTTTTGTCTTCTGAAGTGTTTATCTCGCTGAAATAAGAATTTTAATCCAACCAGCAGTGAAAATTAAATCATTTGGTGAAGTTGGTATTTTTGCATTCTGATCTGCTTAACTCGCTGAAATAAGCATGTTATTCAAAACAAAGTTGAGTCATGTGGTGAAGTTGAGATTTTTGACTTCTGAAGTGCTTATCTGACTGTAATAAGCATGTTCGTCAAAACAACCTCAAAAGTTGAGTCATTTTGTGAAGTTGAAATTTTGATCTTCTGAAGTGCTTACCTCATGTAATAAGCATGTCATACAAACCAACATCAAAAACTGACATTTTTGGTGAAGTGAGATATTGGTCTTCTGAAGTTTTCATCTGAGTGAAATAAGCATGATAGTCAAAACAGCATCAAAAATTAAGTCAGATGGTGAAGTTGAGATTTTTGATTTCTGAAGTGATTATCTCACTGAAATAAGCATGTTAGTCTAACCAACATCGAAACTTGAGTCATTTGGTGAAGTTCAGATTTCTGCCTACTGAAGACCTTAACTCGCTGAAATAAGCATTTTAATCCAACCAGCATCAAAAATTAAGTCACTTGGTGAACTTGAGATTTTTGCCTTCAGATTTGCTTGTCTTACTTAAATATGCATGTTAGCCAAGACATCATCAAAAGTTGAGTTATTTGGTGAAGTCGAGATTCTTCACTTCTGAAGTGCTTATTTCACTGGAGGAAGCTTGTTAGTCAATCGAACATCAAAATTTGAGTCATTTGGTGAAGTTCAGATTTTTGGCTTCTGAGGTGCTTAACTCGCTGCAAGAAACATTTTAGTTTAAACAGCAGCAAAAGTTAGGTCATCTGGTGAACGTTAGCTTTTAGTCTTCCGATATGATTATCTGAGTGAAATAAGCGTGTTAGTCAAAACAGTACCAATAATTAAGTCATTTGATGAAGGTGGGATTTTTGAATTCTGAAGTGCATATCTCACTCAAATAAGCATATTAGTCAAAAAAATGAAAGTTTAATTTTTTTGTGAAGTTCAGATTTTGGACTTCTGAAGTGCTTAATTCGCTGAAAGAAGCATTTTAATCCAACTGGCATCAAAAGTTGAGTCATTTGGTGAAGTTGAGATTTTAGTCTTCTGAAGTGCTTAGCTCGCTGAAATAAGCATGTCAGTCAAAACAACAACAAAAATTGAGTCAATTGGTGAAGTTGAGATTTTGATCTTCTGAAGTGCTTATCTCACTCAAGCAAGCATGTTAGTTTAACCAACATCAAAACTTGAGACATTTTTTGAAGATCTTATTTTGGCCTTCTGAAGTGCTTATCTCACTCAAATATGCATGTTCCTCTAAACAACATCATAAGTTGTGTCAAGTCGAGATTGGTGAAGTCGAGATTCTTCACTTCTGAAGTGCTTATTTCACTGGAGGAAGCCTGTTAGTCAATTCAACATCAAAATTTAGTCATTTATTGAAGTTCAGATTTTTTTCTTCTGAAGTGCTTATCTGACTGAAATAAGCATGTTGTCAAAACAGCATAAAAAGTTGAGTGTCTTTTTGAAGTTGAGATTTTGGTCTTCTGCTCTGCTTATCTCGCTGGAATAAGCACGTTTCTCAGAACAACATCAAAATTTGTTTCATTTGGTGAAGTTGAGATTTTGATCTTCTGAAGTGCTTAACTCGCTGAAATGAGCATGTTTTTCAAACTAACATCAAAAAGTGAGTCATTTGGTGAAGTTCAGATTTTTGTCTTATGAAGTGCTTATCTCGCTGAAATAAGAATTTTAATCCTACCAGCATTAAAAATTAAATCATTTCGTGAAGTTGAGATTTTTGCCTTCTGAACTGCTTAACTCCGCTGAAATAAGCATGTTATTCAAAAAAATCCAAAGTTGAGTCATTTGGTGAAGTTGAGATTTTTAACTTCTGAAGTCCTTATCTCACTCAAATCAGCATGTTAGTCGAAACAACGTGAAAAATTGAATCATTTGGTGTGTTCAGATTTTAGTCTTCTCAAGTGCTAAACTCACTGAAGTAAGCATTTTAGTCCAACCAGGATCAAATATCAAAATTTTCAACTTCACCAAATGACTTCAATGTTGATGCTGTTTTGACTGACATGCTGAGAATTCACTTCAGAAAACCAAAATCTGAACTACACAAAATTACTCAAGTTTTTATGTTGGTTAGACGAACATGCTTATTTGATTGAGATCAGCACTTCAGAAATCAAAAATCTCAACTTCACCGTCTGACATAATTTTTGATGCAGTTTTGACTAACATGTTTATTTAACTCAGATAAGCACTTCAGAAGACCAATATCTCCCTTCACCAAAAATGTTAGTTTTTGATGTTGGTTTGAATGAAATGCTTATTCCATGAGGTAAGCACTTCAGAAGATCAAAATCTCAACTTCACAACATGACTAAACTTTTGATGTTGTTTTGACAAACATGATTATTTCAGCGAATTAAGCATATCAGAAGACTAAAATCTCAACTTCACCAAAGAACATAACTTTTGAGGCTGGTTTGACAAAATATGCTTATTTCAGTGAGATGAGCACTACAGAAGTCAAAAATGTCAACTTCATCAAATGACTTGATTTTTGATGCTGGTTAGACTAACATGCTTCAGACTGATAATGCAAAAGTAGGAGATGTCATTGATAGCAAAGAAGATAATCAAAATTTACAGAGGCTTGTGGATCAGATGGGGATGTGGGCTGAGAATTGGTAAATACAATTGTATACTGATACAGTTGTGCACTTTGGAAAGTCAAACCAAGGTAGGATTTATACAATAAATGGTAAAGTCCTGAATTTCGCCCCCTGACAATGTTTCACTCCTTCAGTACTGACCTACAACAAGGTGGGACAGCCTCAGGCAGACCCTCTGACAATGAGGCATTCCCTCAGGACAATAATCTTTAATTGTAAACTAATCTGTAATAATATTTGACCTGTTAAGTTCACAATACTTCCCGTGTCTCCTGTAGAATACGCAGTTGCTCTCACTCTAGCTCTTCCTCTGGGTATGCGAAGCTGCTTTCTTCCATACTACCCTCAGAAATAACGCTAGCCGTAACCCTAACCCTAGATTCAGCCCGAAGGCTAACCCTCATGTGAACCCTAAGTCCAACCTCAGCCCAAATCCTAACCTCAGGCTTAACCCAAACCATAACCCTCAGTTCCAACGCTGACCCTAACCTCACCTCTAACTCGAGCCTCAGCCCTAACACCTACCCTCAGCCATATAACGAAAGCCTCATCCCTACACGAACCATAGCCTTAGTCCTATTCCGAACCTCGTTTCAGACCTACTCCTAACCGAAGACATACAGTCTCCAGTACAGAAACCCGAAGGCACACAGCCCCCGTACAGAAACTCGAAGACAGAGACCCCTTTCAATTAACTGTAAAACACGGAGCTCACTATAAATAATGCCTAAAACATAG
>NW_025977712.1:0-6845 GCF_021869965.1 Rhincodon typus | reverse complement strand
CCCTCTTCCGTACCTACACTGGCCCTAAACCCCACCTCTTCCTCCGTTACATTGATGACTGATGACTGTATCGGCGGCGCCTCGTGCTCCCACGAGAAGCTCGAACAGTTCATCCACTTCACCAACACCTTCCACCCCAACCTTAAGTTTCCCTGGACCATCCCTAATACCTCCCTCTCCTTCCTGGACCTCTCTGTCTCCATCTCGGGCAACCACCTAGAAACCGATATCCATTTCAAGCCCACCGACTCCCACAGCTACCTAGAATACACCTCCTCCCACCCACCTTCCTGCAAAAGTGCCATCCCCTATTCCCAATTCCTTCGCCTCCGCCGCATCTGCTCCCAGGATGAGGCATTCCACTCCCGGACATCTCAGTTGTCCTCGTTTTTCAAGGACCGCAAATCCTCCCCCGCCCCCTCAGTGGTCGAGAACGCCCTCAACCGTGTCTCCCACATTTCCCGCAACTCATCCCTCACACCCCGTCCCCGCAATAAGAACCAAAAAAGAATCCCCCTCGTCCTCCCGTACCACCCCACCAACCTCCGGATCCAACGCATCGTCCTCCGACACTTCCGCCATCTGCAATCCGACCCCACCACCAAAGACATTTTTCCCTCCCCACCCTTATCTGCTTTTTCAGGAGAGACCACTCCCTCCGTGACTCCCTTGTCCGCTCCACACTCCCCTCCAGCCCCACCACACCCAGCACTTTTCTCTGCACCCGCAGGAAGTGCTACACCTGCCCCCATACCTCCTCCCTCACGCCCATCCCAGGCCCCAAGAAGACTTTCCACATCGAGCAAGTGTTCACCTGCACATCTGCCAATGTGGTATACTGCATCCGCTGTACCCGGTGTGGCCTCCTCTACATCGGGGAAACCAAGCGGAGGCTCGGTGACCGCTTTGCAGAACACCTACGCTCTGTTCGCAATAAACAACTGCACCTCCCAGTCGCAAACCATTTCAATTCCCCCTCCCATTCCTCAGACGACATGTCCATCCTGGGCCTCCTGCAGTGCCACAACGATGCCACCCGAAGGTTGCAGGAACAGCAACTCATATTCCGCTTGGGAACCCTGCAGCCCAATGGTATCAATGTGGATTTCACAAGCTTCAAAATCTCCCCTCCCCCTACCGCATCCCAAAACCAGTCCAGCTCGTCCCCGCCTCCCTAACCTGTTCTTCCTCCCACTTATCCCCTCCTCCCACCTCAAGCCGCACCCCCATCTCCTACCTACTAACCTCATCCCGCCCCCTTGACCTGTCCGTCCTCCCTGGACTGACCTATCCCCTCCCTAACTCCCCACCTACACTCACCTTTACTGGCCCCATCCCCACCTCTTCGACCTGTTTGTTTCCTCTCCTCTATCCATCTTCTATCCGCCTCCCCCTCTCTCCCTATTTATTTCAGAACCCCCTTCCCCTCCCCCTTTTCTGATGAAGGGTCTAGGCCCGAAACGTCAGCCTTTCTGCTCCTATGATGCTGCTTGACCTGCTGTGTTCATCCAGCTCTGCACCTTGTTGTCTCGGATTCTCCAGCATCTGCAGTTCCTACTATCACTGATTCATGGTATGCCATTTTAAGTCAGTGCAAGGCCCATAGCATGGAAGAACTGGATAAGTTAAGGCGATGTGCATCTTGGCCTGGACAAAGTGTAAATCAACCTAACTCAAGTGATTTGACATTTTTAACTTATTTTCAAAGAATCAAAATGGTGTTTATTAAAACAAATGCAACACACCACATAGATGCAGTTTAATAAAAAGGCTAACCGGTCTTCTTGGAAAATACTAAGTCACAACAAGCAAGCACCAGTAACCAATAGATCAAAAGGAGGAATGTAAAACATAGCAAATAGAAGGGGTACATTCAGCCCATTGAGCCTGCTGTGCCACTTAATCAAATCACGGATGATCCTTACCTTATTGCAATTTTCGCTTTTTCCGTTGATATCTTTAATATCTAGAGATTTATCAACCTCTGATATGAACATATTCAAACAGTGAGGATTCACTGCCCTCTGGCTCGGGGAATTCCAAAGATTCACCACTGCGTCTGCTGGTTCTAGACCCTGCTCATTCAGGGAAAACATTCTTCCTACATTTACCCTGGCGAGTCCTCTAAGAGTCATATTGCACAGAAACAGGCCCCTCTGTCCAACCAGTCCATGCCAAACATAACCCCAAAATTAAACTAGTCTCACCTGCCTGCTCCTAACACACATCCCTCCAAACTTCCCTATTCATGCAATTCTGTATGCTTCAATAAAAACACCTCTCATTCTTGAAACTCTAAGGGAATAGCTGCTTTTGCTGTTTGATATGAACCAGGCCAGACCCCCTCAAAATATTTTAAGTTTGCCTCGACACTAACTTTTTCTTATTTTAAAAAAGGTAGATATGAAGTGGGTGCCTGGATGTCGAACCACTCTGCATTATGCAAAACAAAATTTAACAACTACAGCTGACCCAAACAGAAGAAAGCAGTAACTGTTCCAATACAGAACATTCTCTAAGCATACCCCTTCGAAAAAAGGTAAATTCAAACACAGATTCTTACAGGCAGGAAGGAACATCATCCAGAGAGGAATTTCAGAGAAAGTCAGAGGAATCCTTACTAAAGGTTGCAACACTTCTGGTACTCAAAACATCTTGTGACTGCTACAGCTAAAAAATAACTAGAAAAAAACCTGAAATGGGAAAACTGGCCACTCCCGTTCCACTGTTAAACTGTTACTCTCTAGACTCTTTGACGCCTCTGCCTTTCATCCTCTCTTCAAATAAAATCCAAGGACAAAATAACCTTTTCAAAGTGATAGTATCATCACATGCTCTACAACTGCAAAAGCTTATGCTCAACATCATGCAGACAGTGCCTGTGATGCCACTGCAAGGGAATATGCAGTCAGCTGCCTGCAACCAAAAAAAATCCTTGCACTTCCTCTCAGTTTCCAGAGAAATTCCTTTCCCATGTCAGACTCTGCATTGAAGAGTTTAATAAATTTTCCTCAATAATTTTTGATTTAAATGCCCAATTTATAGTGTGCACACAAACCCAGTAGAATTTTCAGAAACAGCCTTCACTGTCTTAGCTTTGCTCAGAAGTGGGGCAGCAGGTGAGTGTGCAGCAGTGAGAAGTGACAGTGAATGAAGCAGAAAAATGGGGCAGTGATGGATAAGAAGAAACAACTACACACAAAGACATCAGCAGCACCAACTTCCTGTTTCAGCACATTTACAAAAGAGATACAGTGCTAGAGAATGCAGGGCCTGTCCCCTCAACCTCTCCTTTTAGGACTATCCCATAATCCCAGGAATCAAACTATTATATGCTTGCTGCACTCCTTCTAAGTCATGCATATCATTCTTCAAGTAAGACCAAAACTATACGCAATACTTCAAGTGCAATAGCTTCAAAACTCTATGCAACTGCAGCAAGACAGCCTTACTTCTGCACTCAAATCTGCCTGCGATAAAAACCATGTAAGGCTCACCACAAGCACCAAAATGAACAGGCTCACTGCTGAAGAATATTGTAATTGTAGTAGATGATGGGAATGGAAGTCAATAATTTGTTGAATACACACTCATTCAGAAAAAGCTTTTTTTTGTAATTCTGAGCAAAACAAAGGGACACTTCTGCCGATAAATCACTAGGCTGAAGGAAACTCATTAACGATGATCCTACAGACAAATTAGGGGTCATGCAGACTAATTAATCATGCAGAGAAAAAGTCTACACTTTACTCATAGATCCACTGCTAACGCAAATGCCCATCCTTAGAGTGGAGTCATTATTTATAAGATAGCAATGTTTTTGCAATAGCTGATGACTTCAAAATGAATGATCATTAACAAATGCAAAAATATAAATATTCAACCTTGAAAAAATTCTTTCATGGGATGTGCATAATTAGAAAATAAATACAACTTTAACAACTGACAAGAAAAGGACAAATAAGATATTATCTGAAATGCTATTGTCATTTAGGAACAAAATCCTTTTGTTGGGAAGTGGGGAACTGGCTGGGCCAGCTTTTATTTCCCATTCCTCGCTACCCTTAAGATGGTGGCAAGCTGCCTTCTTCAATCATTCTTGTCCATCTGGAGAATGGACACCCACAGGACGTTAGGGGAGCTCCAGAATACTGAACCAGATCTGCTCTCCATTTTGGAATAAAGTGAATTGCATGTATGAGTCAGATTTGCATGTTACAGAGGAGCAGCCTTACCCAAGGTTTCTTTAAAATAATTAAATTACAATAACAACAATCCGATAACATTTTAGTAATGCCTCAAAATTCACTTTAGCTTCATGCTCGCTTTAAATGTTGAAAAATGACATACTGCCATCTTCTAGAAGCAGTGTGCAACAGGAGCATAGAAATTTGACTACAGAGACACAGTTGAATGAAAGAAAGAAACAGTGCTCACGTGAAAGGGAGACCAAAAAGCAAAGACCCACAAGAACAAGAAAGTGGCAGAAGTGATAGAATTCTTGAAAGGAAGCACAAAGCAGACAGGAAGGACGGACAGCATTGGATAGACAAACAGGGAAATCTGAGGAAGGGTCACCAGACCTGAAATGTTAACTCTGATTTTTCTTCACAGATGCTGCCAGATCTGCTGAGCTTTTCCAGCAACTTCTGTTTTTGATCCCGATTTACAACAACTGTGGTTCTTTCAGTTTTTATTTAAACATGGAGATCTACTCCTTTTCAGTCATCCTCCCCTCCCACCATCTTGCACTCTAGAATCAACTATAATGATAAATCTATACCTATCTGTAAGGGTCGGATACCATGATTGTCTGCTGATAAAGAGAAGCAACCCATATATCTATGGCAATCCAGAGATTGAGCAGATAGTTTCTAACTTGGGTTGTTGTAGCCCATGTCAGTACAGGCAAACAAATAGCACTTCCTGGTTCCCTAGGATATGACAGATAATTAATCAACCTGACTTGCACTCTCCTCCACTTTTATTGGGTAATAGGTATACTAATGCACTTCTTGTACGCAATTCACATCTCCTGATTACAATTTCTGAGTCCAAGCAAACGACAAAGCAGAATATTTTTGTATTGAAGGTAATGATAAACACCTATGCTTGACAACTTTTACGTATGTTTAAATACCTGTTACATGTGCTTGCTTTACTGCAGCAGTGGGAAATGGAAATATCGGATTATGTCTCATTTATCTGCTGTTTTTTTTTTAGAAAAGAATAAGTAAAGTGATAATGAAGAAAACTACCTCATAAAAGCAACATAAGAACAGAACTTGACTATTTATTTCTTGCACAATTTGCACAGACATAAAATATTGACAGATGACTACATTCTGCGTATAGTTATAAGAGCAATAATATGTTTAGTTAAAATATAGTGAGTTATGACCATCAACTATCAGCCCTTCGCTTCCAACATTCTTTTCATGACTAAACATCAAATAGCTTTTCCCGAAATCAAGATAACCCCTCAACCAAACTCTAGATTATCATGTTCCCATCCCTCAAATCTAGGCTTGCAGGAAATAATCCTTACAGGAATCTTCAGGTAGATTTAGCTTTTTGATAACCTGTAGGAGATGGAGACAATTGCACAACATTTGCCTACAATACTGCTAAAACACTAAATTCCTACAAGGTGCAATGTAGAAAATACACTCTTGGCTGCCTTTCTAAAACAGTTTCAACGCTCCAGGTCAAACATCACTCTACAGGGCAAACAAGCACACCTCCACTTTGGCCCTGGATCATTGCTCGGAGAGAACATGCGCGTGCCGGAGACAGTGAGCGAGAAAAAGTGTGACTGTGGCAATATTATTTATTTTCTCTGGAGGAGCGCTTTGATTTTGGTTGCAGGGGCTAAGTTCAACATACAGGACAAGCGCAGGTGATGAACGCCAGCAAGCTTTTTCTAATTTCAGCTATTTCTCAATTGCGCACACAATGTGAAAGAATTTAAACTGTTAATCTCAAATAGTTTCAGTTTTAACAAAAACTGGTGCCAATTCATCCACTTTAAAAATGACTTACTGAGATTAAAAAACTCTTGACATTGTATTGCCATAGAGATGAACCATTGATTTTTCAACTGCAATTTTTATATATAATACATCTTACGAACATACAGAAAATAATTTAACATTTAAAATAATTTGTTTTTTTGTATTTCTTGGCTTTACTTTAGGTCAAAGTGAAGCATGTTTCAGCTTTGCAAATACCAAGCAAGCATCCATTAATTTTACATAATCTCTGCCAGATGGTTTCACTTAAGTCTGGGAATAGTCGGCAATCACTCAATTTTTCATGAACAGTGAAAATGACATGGAATTGACTAGCATTTGGTGAAATAAAATAATAGCTTAAATCACTCCTCGTTCAAGAGATAGCAGTAGCTCCACTAAATTACTCTCCTTACTTTCAAACACAGCCTGATGGGGAGTAATAACCTTTCTGGGAAGTCAGTTTTGTGCAGACATAAGCTATAATGCTTCCCTCACTACCCTCTTCATGAAGAATTTGTTGACCAGCTTTAATGTAGCAGTATCACTTCATTATGCATGGTGTAATATTAGCCTCTCCGACTTGCATAATATATAAAATAAACTGGCACTGAACTGCTTTGGATTGTCTAATGGCAATCTGGCACCACTTCAGTCTGGAAACTGAGATAACAGACAATGACGCTCAGATACACGCAACTTTCAAGTCTCAGTGACTGTGTTAATCTTATCGTTACAACAACCAATTACCAACTGTAAATAATGTAATGCTGTATTGTTGAAATAAATCATTGCATCAATCACAAAAGCTATGGAACAGGAATAAAAACCAAA
>NW_025977711.1:1490-6845 GCF_021869965.1 Rhincodon typus | reverse complement strand
ATGCGGCGACCAGAACTGTACACAATGCTAACCAGGCATGGTCACCCCCTCACCCATTGTGATATTGAGCATGGAATTTTCCTATCCCAGCCTGTCACTCAGTTTTTCATCCTGAGGATGCTCTGTTACTCTACTATTCTCCAAAGCGAAATTCTAAAGTAGGATGATAATGAAAGCAGACCTTTTTGAGTTGAGTCAATTAATGCACATGACAGCAGGGCAGTTGATGGCAGAAATAATTGAATACGTTTGCTTGAAAGTAGAAAATCTAAGAGGAAGTTCTTTACTGTCTTCCAATGGTCTGAAATGTGTACTGTCACCCAGCATAGTGGCTTACATGATGATTGGAGCACATGTAAACTCATTGGTAAATAACACAAAATGTTTATTACATTTGTTGTTGAATCCATAGATTACACAAACAGAAAGTGACTCTAGTGTAAACTAGTGGAGTAAGGCAGGTTTGGTCCAAGGGTTTAAGAGGCAGAGGTTACATTTACCAATAGCTCCAAACCAAGCTTAAACACACTTGAAGAGTATATCTCACTCACACTGGCTGTTGGTGGATAAATACTCTTCATTTTCTTGGTTCAATTCCCAACTGGATTAATACTGACCTCTGAAACATTGGTAGACAATGGCACAACCTTAGACACCTCTAGAACTTGTCCACTCTATCTAGCAGCAGCTGGAGGAAAATCATTTGAGTCACCAATGTTTTGCATCTAGATGAGATTGTGCTGTTTTAATGGCATCACTGAACAGAGGAATTCAATGAAAGTTTGATAATAAATCATTTCTTCCCGTCCTTGTGCTAAGAATATCATGTGGGTAGCCAGTGTTGTCACTGGTTTTGATGGAAATTGCTCAGTAAAAGGGGTGCTATTTTTCATGGGAACTGAAATGGACTTGTCTATGAATTAAACAGTGGGCTAGTACACAGAGCACAATTTTCTGTCTCTCTGAGCTCCAGTCTTTGGGAGCAGTCACACCACCATCATGTAATAGAAATAGCTGAGATGATTGTTGGTGTCTCTCTGTTATTGATGTACTCCCAATCAGTAGGAGAGATCAATGAGACATTTTCAAAAAAACATTTATCAATCAGATCTCATAAACAAAACTCTTACTGTTTCTTATCCACATCTTCACACTTGGTGCATGGCCAAACCAATCTGCTCTTTGTGAACAGCTAAACAGGGCATGTGGGCATTCCTTGGCAAGGTGCTTGTTCACTGCAGCATCTAATCTTTTTCTGCCCTTCCTTCACTCACATCTTTCATCATGAGTTCCGGAATCAACCACTGACAAAAACTACTCCGATTTCCAAAAAAGGCAGAAAAAATGAAAGGATTTGCAAGTTATAGATGTAGATAATCACGCTGCATGGAGCATTACTTCCAACACTGCTAGATCCATGGGAATGTCACCTGAGGAATGTAAACACACAGTGTTGAATAACTTAGATCATAATGTTAGATGAACTTGCTGAAATCTGTGACATTACCATCAGGGAGCTGAGAAATTTCCGTCTTTCTCTCATCATTGCTCGCTTCTCACAGAGGTTAGAAATATAGAACAACCTACCAAAATGTTAAAAAATGGGAAAAAAATTGAAAATGAACCAAGCCAAGAAACCTCCATTCCAGGCTAACCCAGGAATGCTGGTAGGATCACTGAGTGGTCTGACGGCTTAATTTGATGACTGAACTCTATTGGCTCAAAGCTCAGTAAGTACTGTTTTACAGTAACTGAAACCTGTCACAGTCACTAAACATAAAACAAAGAACAGCAGATGCTGGAAATCTGAAACAAAAACAGAAATAGCCAGAGAAATTCAGCAGGTGCACCAACATCTGTAGAGAGAAAGCAGAGTCAATGTTTCAGGTCCAGTGACCCTTCTTTAGAACTCAGTCACTGATGTTTCAAATGGTCGATTCCTATATAGTCCAGTGAATTATGGGAATAAAGGAAGCAGAGGAAACCAGTCAAATACTTGGCCCAGTTCCATCATTTAAGTAGACTATCACTGACTTTACTGCATTTCCACACTTTTACTCCATATTTCTTGGTTTCCTTAACTAACAGGAATCATCAATCCTAGTTCAATGAAGACACAGCTTCCTCAGTTATTTTGAGCAGAAATAACCTGGTTCTAATTTTAAGACTATTTTCCTTTGTGCAATTCCCTCCATTCCCTCCATAGTTTACCTGTAACTGCTCTTTCAGATCCTTTTATTATTTTAAGCACCTTGCTCAGATCATTCACTATGAACATACAAACAAAAAACAACAGTAGGCTACTTGGCCCTTTCAGCCTGCTCCACCGTTCAATAAGATTGTAACCGATCTAATTTTAACCTCAACTCTACATTCCTGCATACCCGCAATAATCTTTCATTCTTTTGCTAATCAAAAATCTATCTAGCTCTGCATCCACTACCTTTTGAGGAAGGAAATTCCAAAAACTCATCCCTCTGAGAGAAAAAAATGTTTTTTCAGCTCTGTTTTAAATAGGCACCACCTTATTTTTAAACTATAACCCTGAGGTCTCGATTCTCCCACAAGAAGAAACATCCTTTCCACACCTACCTGGTCAAACCCACTCAGAATCTTATATATTTCAATTAAGTCACCTCTGCATGCAGTTCTGGTTGCCCTGCTATAGAAAGGATATCATTAAACTAGAAAGAGTTCAGAAAAGGATTTACTGGGATGCGACCTGGACTGGAAGGTTTGAGTTACATGGAGAGGCTGGATAGGCTGGACATTTTTCCCTGGAACATTGGACACTGATAGGTGACCCTATAGAAGTCTCTAAAATCATGAGGGGCATAGATAAGGTAGAGAGTCAACAGCTTTTCCTCATGTTAGGGGAGTCTAAAACAAGACAATATAGGTTTAAGTTGAGAGGGGAGCGACACAAAAGGGTCCAGAGGGGCAAGTTTTTCACACAGAAGGTGGTGAGTGTCTGGAATAGGTTGCCAGAGGTAGTGGTGGAAGCGAACACAATTTTGTCATTTAAGAAACATTTAGACAGTTACATGGATGGGATAGATATGGAGGGATGTGGACCAAATGCAGGTAAATGGAGGATAGCAAGAACTGCAGATGCTGGAGTCAGAATCAATACAGTGTGGAGCTCGAGGAACACAGCAGGTCAGGTAGCATCAGGGAAGCAGGAAAGTCAGGAATCCTGATGAAGGGTCCCAACCCAAAATGTCAACTTTCTTGTTCCTCTGATGCTGCCTGACCTGCAGGCAAATGGGACTAGTTTAACTATGAAAACTGGACAGCTTGGACAAGTTGGGCCGCTGGGCCTGTTTCCACACTGGAGGCCTGTATGACTCTATGATTCTTTTAAACTCTAGAGTCTAAACCCAACAGAATATCAAGATACATCCTTGGAGGTGTTGAGCTGCCTTCTTGGACTGTTGCAGTCAATTTGGTTTAGATACGCTCACAATGCTGTGAGGGAAGGAGCATCAGGATTCTGACACAATGACCTTGAAGGAATAGCAATACATTTCCATGTCAGGATGGTGAGTGGCTTGGAGTGGACCTTGCTGATGGTGGTATTTTCATGTATCTGCTATGCATTCTATAGTGTAAAAAAAACCTGCCTCTCACATTTTCGTTAAACTTACCCCCTTTTACCTTAAACCTATGTCGCCCAGTAATTGACATTTCTATCCTGGGAGAAAAACTATCCATTCTATCCATGCTTCTCATAATTTTGTCAACTTCTATTGGTCTCCCCTCATCCTTCAATGTTCAAGTCAAAACAATCCAGGATTGTCCAATCTCTTCTCATAGCTAATACTCTCTAGATAAGGCAACATCCTGGTGAACTGCTTCTGTACCCTCTCCAAATCTTCCACATCCTTCTGGTAGAGTGGTGACCAGAACTGTATACAATATTCCAAATGTGTGCATGTGTAGGTTATAGTCAAGCAGGTACTACTTGATAACACTGTTTATGATGCCTTCCATCACTTTGCTGATGATCAAGAGTAGACTGATGGGATGATAATTGGTCAGGTTGGATTTATCCTTTTTGTGTCCAGCACATCCAGGAGATAGCTGAAGACTAGCACCTGTGACACTGGGGACCTCTGGAGGAGGCTGAAATGGATCAACCACTCAGCACTTCTGGCTGAAGAGTGTGGTGAATGCTTCAGCCTTATCTTTTGCACTGATGTGCTGGGCTCTTCCATCCGTAAGTATGGGGATATTTGTGGAATCTTCTTCTCCAGTGAGTTGTTTAATTGTCCGTCACCAATCACAACTGGCTGTGGCAAGACTGCAGAGCTGAGCTTTGATCTGTTGATTGTGGAATCGCTTAGTTCTGCCTGTCATTTGCTGCTTATGCTGCTTACCACACAATTAGTCCTGTTTGGTGGTTTTAACAGGGTGACGCTGCATTTCCTGTTATGCCTGGTGCTGCTTCTGGCACTTCACATGGAACATGAGTTGATTCCTTGGCTTAATGGTAATGGTTGAGTGGCGAATATGCCGGGCCATGAGGATGCGGATTGTGCTGGAGTACAATTCTGTTGCTACTGGTGGCCCACAGCCGCTCATGGGTACCCAGCCAGAGTACATTTTGTGTCCTTGTCACCCTCAGTGCTTCCTCCAAGTGCTGTTCAACACGGTGGAGTACAGATTCATCAGCCGAGGGAGGGCCATATGTGGTAATCAGCAGGAGGTTTCCTTTCCAGGTTGAACCTGATGCCATGAGATTTCAGGGAGTCTGGAGTCAATGTTGAGAACTCATCAGGACAATCATTCCTGACTGGATACCGCTGTGCGGCCATATCTGCTGGCTCTGTCTCAGCATCCCCACCAGAGCCATCCCACTCTGTTCCAGTGAACAACAAGACACCCTCCTCAAAGTGGGTGAGGAGTCTGATGCCAAGCACTCCTTCGCCTCTCCTGGCTATTTCTAGCCAATATGGGCTGTTTTCTCCTGTAATCAGAGAAAGGAAAGGACTGAGTGATATGCAACATAGTATATCGTAAAGAGGCTGGTCATTTCGCCCTTCAAGCCCGCTGCACCACTCACCTTTACTGGCTCCATCCCCGCCTCTTTGACCTGTCTGTTTCCTCTCCACCTGTCTTCTCCTCTATCCATCTTCTATCTGCCTCCCCCTCTCTCCCTATTTATTTCAAAATCCCCTTTCCCTCCCACATTTCTGATGAAGGGTCTAGGCCGGAAAACGTCGGCCTTCCTGCTCCTATGATGCTGCTTGGCCTGCTGTGTTCATCCAGCTCTACACCTTGTTATCACAGACTCGAGTGGGCCCAACACAGACTCGAGTGGGCCCAGCACAGACTCGAGTGGGCCCAGCACTA
>NW_025977711.1:0-1480 GCF_021869965.1 Rhincodon typus | reverse complement strand
CTCGAGTGGGCCCAGCACAGACTCGAGTGGGCCCAGCACTAACTCGATTGGACCCAGCACAGACTTGAGTGATCCCAGCACAGACTCGCGTGGGCCCAGCACAGACTCGAGTGATCCCAGCACAGACTTGAGTGGGCCCAGCACAGACTCGAGTGATCCCAGGGTGGGTTTGGGTTTTTGGTGGCGTCTGTGTCTACCACAGATCCATGGAACCAGTAACAGATGTTTGGTCCAGTAAGAAACCCGGCAGCATCAGCAGCAGCTGCATCAGCGAGGTCGGCCTGCAGCGGACTCGTGTTGGAGTCAAGTCTGGACCAGTGCAGTACCCAGCAGCACTACTGGCATCTGCATTGATGAGGTTCAGCAGGGAGTCATAATGACAAGAGCGCAAGGTGGAGGTGAGCTGATGCTAAACTTTCATTCCAGTGGCAACAGCGCAGTGAAGGGGACCTTCCCCAGTTTCTGAGGAAGGGGTCACCGGACCTGAAACTCTAGCTCTGATATTTTTCTTCACAGATGTTGCCAGACCTGCTTTTATTTTTCTGCCTTCATATTCTATGCTTTGCTTTATTTTTCTGTGTTTTAACATGGCGCCGGAGAGTTACAACATCATACAACACTTTTCACTGTACTTTGGAACAAAATACACATGACAATAAATCAAATCAAATCAAATCAGGTGATCACCTTGGACAAGGTCCCCAGCCTCCAGCAATGTGGCCTCCTCTGCCAACCTTCCAGGAAGAAGACTGTCATCCTCTGCATCAACCCCATGACCAGTACATCCAGATCTCTCTCAGAGATTACAACCCCATACTCCCCTTCTCTCTTATGTTCACACTCTTGTCCTTGTCTGTGAAGTGAAGCTTTCAGAATGCCAGTGCTTCTCCAGGTGCACAGCAGCTTTTTAAAGATGACATGGGTGCCAGGGGTGCCTTTGGGCAGATATCTCTGAGTGGTAAGTTGTGCTGGGAATAGAACATAGAACATAGAACATAGAACATTACAGCGCAGTACAGGCCCTTCGGCCCTCGATGTTGCGCCGACCTGTGAAACCAATCTGAAGCCCATCTAACCTAAACTATTCCATTATCATCCATATGTTTATCCAATGACCATTTAAATGCCCTTAAAATGGGCGAGTCTACTATTTTTGCAGGCAGGGCATTCCACTCCCTTATTACTCTCTGAGTAAAGAACCTACCTCTGACATCTGTCTTATATCTATCACCCCTCAATTTAAAGCTATGTCCCCTCGTGCTAGCCATCACCATCTGAGGAAAAAGGCTCCCACTGTCCACCCTATCTAATCCTCTGATCATCTTGTATGTCTCTATCAAGTCACCTCTTAACCTTCTTCTCTCTAACGAAAACAGCCTCAAGTCCCTCAGCCTTTCCTCATAAGACCTTCCCTCCATACCAGGCAACATCCTGGTAAATCTCCTCTGCACCCTTTCCAATGCTTCCACATCCTTCCTAT
>NW_025977710.1:0-6845 GCF_021869965.1 Rhincodon typus | reverse complement strand
TCAGCCTTCCTGCTCCTCTGATGCTGCTTGGCCTGCTGTGTTCATCCAGCTCTACACCTTGTTATCTCAGGTTTACTGATCTCATTTTTTTTTCACAAAAAAATAGAAAAAAAAAGACCACGGAACAGGTCAATGGGGTTTAGAGCCGATTCATTATTTTCTAAGCGTGGCCACTGTTGGGGAAAGAGGAACACAATGCCCTAGTAATGTTAAGACTGCAACAGACACATTCAACAAATCTGTCTGCTCTTTTTCATGAGTACCAGCCACTATCTCTGGATGAGATGGCCTATATAAATGATTTGGATGTGAACATAGAAGGTATGGTTCATAATTTGAAGATGACACAAAAAATAGTGTACAGTGAAGAGGGTTACCTCACAGTAAAATGGGACCTTGATCAGATGGGCCAACGGGCTGAGTAGCAGATGGGGTTTAATCTACATAAATGAGAGGTGCTACATTTTGGTACGGTAAATACGGGCATGGCTTTTACACTTAATGCTAAGGTCCTGAGGAGTGTTGCCAAACAAAGACTCCTTGGAGTGCAGCTTCACAGTTCCATTAAAGTGGAGTTGCACGTTGACAGGGTAGTGAAGGCGGCGCTTGGCATGCTTCCCTTTGTTGGTTAGTGCATTCAGTATCAGAGTTAGGAGATCATGTTGTGGCTGTACAGGATATTGGTTAGGAGACTTTTGGAACACTGCACTCAATTCTGGTGTCCGTTGATGTTGTTAAACTTCAAGTGCGTGGAAAAGATTTGCGAGGACGTTGCCATGGTTGGCAGGTTTGAGCTACAGGGAGAGACTTAATAGACTGGGGCTCTTTTTCCCCCCCTCGAGCAACAGGGGCTGCCGGGTGACCTTACATAAGTTTATAAAATCACGAGGGGCACGGATGGAGTGAACAGCCAAAGTCTTTTCCCCAGGGTGCAGGAGTCCAAAACTAGGGGGCATAGGTTTAAGGTGAGAGGGGAAAGATTTAAAAGGGCCCTTAGGGGAAGCATTTTCATACAGAGAAAGGTGTGTATATGGAAATGAACCACCAGAGGAAGCGGTGGAGGCTGGTACAATTGCAACATTTAAAAGGCATCTGGATGGGTATACGAGTAGGAAGGATTTAGAAGGATATGGGCCAAAACACTGGCAAATGGGACTAGATTAATTTAAGATACCTAGTCAGCATAGATGAGTTGGACCAAAGGGTGTGTTTCAATGCTGTACATGTCCGCTAAGGCTCTCGAGTCCTTAGAAAAGAATAAAGCTCCCAGAAGCAACCGGTTACCGGCCAAGTCCTATTCAGCTCTGTGGGACTGGATTGTCTAGGACCTGCTGGAGATGTATGACAATATGCTTCTGGCAGATGGCACATGCGAGTCCTTAAGGTATATCACCCTCATCTACAAGTGGAAGGGGGAAAGAGAGAAGGAACTCGAAATGGGCAACCCATTTCACTGCTGCATGCAAATTATAAAATCCTGTCTAATGCCATCACCAGCCGAGCCAGGTCTGCTCTGGATTTGGTAATTCACCTGAACAAACCTGTAGTACTGTACCAGGCAGGATGATCTCTGTATTCCTGAGGAATGCGATGCTGTCAATCACCTACAAACAGGACGGGTGGGCAGGGACTGTGTTCACAGGGACACTATTTACAAAGTCTGGGTACCCAACGCTTCTCACACCCTGATGGCCACCTTCATGTGTGGCTGCATCAGACTGTGCATAAACCCTTGATACACAAACACCAAGTGTCACTACATACTAGGGTTCTACCTGTCCCTAATGTTACAAAGGATCGGCTTAGCCTTATTAATGTGGAACGCTTGAAGGAGTTGGACCATTCAGTACCACCTGTCCCTCATAGGAAGGGATTTGCAAAGGAAAACACCATTGACCACAAGTCCATTAGGCAGTGGTCAGCATGTAATGTCCTTGAGGTTCTGCAGAAAAAGGAGATGGTTCATCCTGTCAGGTGGTTTCCTGAGCAGACTGTTAAAGTCACTTGGTAGAATGCCTCAATGGCAGAACTTTCCGACAAGTACCAAGACATAGCTTGGCTAGAGGTAAGAAGGGCACTGTCCATCAGATCCCTCAAGTAAGCCCAGACTCTCTACTACCACATGCTGCCCTTGAAGAGGCTGCAAGGGGGGGAAAAGGAGGGGTGAGTAAACTGTCATACATCTCTTTTATGCCTTTGCAAAGGAGGTCGGGACAGCAATGCAGGGATTTCTTTTTCATCAAGGTTCATCCTGAGCACACCATGATGCAAGACTCCATACTCTACAGGCGGTCCCTCAGGTCAAAGACCAAGACAAACATTGACTACACTTGGAAGACACAGTCAACATAACTCAGTGAAAGACACTCTTTGGTTTGCCTAAAACATGTTGGTATTCTAGTGCAAAGAACTGAGTGCTGAAGACTGAAACATTCCAAGGTGCAGTATTACAGGCCGAGGGACACACTAAAGCCTGGGACAGCTGCCAGAAGGCGCAGTGAGAAAAATCACCGTCTAATGTCTTTAGGCAAACTGAAACAGGAGTCCGTTAAGTTGGTAGACCCCTTTATTGCATTAAAACGTAAATATTTTCTTCCTACATGACGTAAAAATGTTACTTTCAACTGCACAGTAGCTCTGTAGGACGTATAATTCCAATGTATCATTTGTTTGTTTCCTCATTGGAAAGATTATACAGAACAGAATGTTAAACTGTGTTTGTACTTACACTTTATTCATAAAAACAAGTTATATTTTTGCGATAAAAATTACTGTCTTGCTCTGTCCTGTAATGTTCGAGGAGTTTGCAGCGCTGCACTGTGCTCCGAAATAAAACCATAGCATTTCCTGTTGGATTCCACTCATTTAGCGGGAGCTAACACGGGACTAGGACAGACACTCCACCCTGCCCACGCATCATTCATATCACACTCGGATAAATCCCCGAGGAACGGAGACACAGGCCTAAAGCCCAATATCCGGCGACAAGCTTCAAACTCGGCCGGTCGTCCGGCCGTCCGTCCGTCAATTGCACCATTACTAACAACGTTCCCAGCGGCCACACTCAGACCGGCTCCTACCGCCTCCCTCGCCAGGGCCTAGTACCCATCCACATGCCGAGGCCCCGAGACTCACCCAGCAGCTCCCCGGCACCCTGCATCGTTAACAGCTGACCCAAAAGCGCATGCGCGGCTCTTCCGGGGGCGTGAGTGGTAGTGCGTGGGGGAGGGAAAACGCCGTGTTTATTCACGTGATCCCTGACGTCAAAGAACATATGTGAGCGGAAAGGCACGTGGCTGGAGCCAGCCTTGGGTCATCCTGCAAGTTGGGGGCGGGTGAAGAATCATTGATCAGCAAGTTGCAAATAAATTTACACATCACGTTAAATGAAAGAAATATTGGGAATTACCATTCTGAATATGTGACTCGTGACATATCCCGATAGATTTCCTACATTCTATTTGATGCTAAAAATACAATGTGCTGTAGATATATGAACTTGTCAATAAACCTCTTTTTAAAATTTGCATTCCTGTATTATGCTGCAAACATTCACTTACACAAATCTCACCAGTCTTACACACATATGAAAAGGAGACGCATAATGCCGCTGCCCCCAGTCTGTTCGTCCATTCCATATAAATGAATGATTTTAATTCCTGATTTACAGCATCCCCAGTTCTTTCGGTTTTTAATGATTTTAATTGTGTATTTTACAGTGAGAAAACAGTAAAATACAGTGAAAAGCTTTTCCACTGTCACCACGATCCAGTGCCATAACAAATAGTTTAAGAATAAGAAAAACATTAGGTATAGTTTAAAGAGATTCCATCAGTCCTGAGCCAGCTCATCATTAACACTGCCTGCACTGCCATCCCTCTTTCACCGCCTCGCCGCCATCTATGCTACTCTTCAGGCTCCATCTTTCACCACTGGGTCTATTCTCCTCCGCCTCCGCTTCGACAGACCCACCAAAGTCAGAGTCGTGTCTTTCGCTGCTGGGCCCATCTCATCAATGTGGCCATGATGCCCTTCCGCCACCACTTCCCTGCCACCAGCAACGGACCCAACCAACCATGAAGGTACAGACACTCAGGTACCATCTTTTGCTGCTGGGCCTACCTCACCAACAACACCTCAGCCAATGTAGCAGCAGCCGATTCCGATGCCAGATCCCGTGCTTGCCCCAGAAACATAAGTAAGGGCTCACGCAAGTGTTATAGACCAGACTAAATCCTTTCAAAATATAATAACAAGATAGCCTGAGCCTTAACTTTTTCTTATTTTAAAGGCATGTGTAAGGCATTGTGTTCCAGATGCAATTCAATTGGTCAAACTACTTGACTTAAAGCAAAACATACTTTATTTTTATTCTACAGTTAAAATACAGACAAAATAAAACTAAAAGAAAAGAGTTAGCTTATCAAAATGCTTAACAAAATAATATATCTATATTAATTACCATTAATTAACTGTTCCACCTTAGTAACATCCCACTAACACACCCTTGGCAAAGGCAAATTCAGTAAAATAGACTTTGTCTCACATGCAATTCTAGCAGTAGGAAAAGAACCCCAGCTTTTAGCTGTAACAGAGAGAGGAATAAGAGCTTTCACATCCAGCTTCAAGACCCCAGCAACTGCAGAAAGCTAAAATGATAAAATCCTGGTTCTGTGGGAGCTTGACCCCCATCTATTTAGGCTGTTTCTATTGTGCCAACTTTAAAAATAAATTTAAGGCCTCACAAGTTGTTTACTTTATTGGGTCTGAGCAGACCGTTCAGTATCTGTCTCAACCTTTCTTTGTAAAAAAAACCTGGACAAAATGCACCTCTTAAAGCCATAGTATCAACACATGAGCCCTGATCAGAACTCACTCATTGTTGTAAAAAGGTCCGCACTGGGCTCACTCACTGCCACCACAAGTCTGCACTGGGATCTCTTGCCACTGCCGATGCCATCTGAGTTCAGGACAAGAGGTAAGTAAAGGAAAAGAGAAGAAAAAGAAACAAGAACACAGAATAAAAAAGAAAGAAAAGAAAGGCATTCGAACTGCATGAGCCCTGGCCCAGGAGCCCTGTTCCGCTGTCCTCTTGATCAACTGCCTCAACTGGACTTTTACAGACCACTCGACATAATCCTTGATTACCGGAGATCGATAAGCTGTATATCTCAGCCATAAAAATACCCCTGTCAAAATGGAGCATCCACAATGTTCCACATTAGAGAATCATAAAGTAATGCAATGCTTTAAGTAAAGAAATGCATTCTCATTTCAATACTAAATGATCAACCCCTTATCCTGAGAAGGTGTTTGTGTTCTAGATTCCACAGCCAAGGTAAAACTTCATCAGCCATTAACCACTTGAGCCCTGTTGAAAATGTAGAACAAAGAGCAACAAAGAACAATACAGCACAGGAACAGGCCCTTTGGTCCTCCAACCCTGTGCTACCATATTTGCCCTTCCATGCTAAAACTGTCTTCACTTACAGGATCCACATCCGTCTTTTCCCTTTCTATTCATATATTCATCCAGGTGCTTCTTGAATGTTGCTATTGTATCTGTTTCCAACACCTGCTCTGGCAACATGTTCCAGGCACTCAACACCCTTTGTGTGAAAAACCTGCCTTGCACATCTCTTTTAAACTTGCCCTCTGCACCTTGAACCTGTGTCCCTAGTAATTGACTTCTCCATCCTGGGAAAAAGCCTCATAATTTCCACTATATCCATGCCATGCCTAAACTTCTTTTAGGTTGCCCCTCAATCTCCTGCATTCAAGTGAAAGCAAACCCAGTCTATCCAACCTTTCTTCATAGCTAAAATCCCCCATACCAGGCAACATCCTGGTAAACCTTTTCTGAACCGTCTCCAAGGCATCCACATCCTTTTGGTAGTGTGATAACCAGAACTATAGGCAATATTCCAAGTGTGGCCTCACTAAAGTTTTATGAAGCTGCAGTATAACTTGTCTATCCTTATACCCAGTGTCCCTTCCAATGAAGGCAAGCATGCCATAAGTCTTTTTTACTTCCTTATCTACCTGTGCTGCTATCTTCAGTGATCTGTGGACCTGCATACCCAGATCCCTCTGCATATCAATACTCCTAAGGGTCCTGCCATTCACTGTATAATTTCCACCTGTACTTAACCTTCCAAAATGCATCCACCTCACATTTGTCAGGATTAAACTCTATCTACCATTTTTCTGCCTATGCCTCCAACTGATCTATATCCTGCTGTATCCTCACTATCCGCAACTCCACCAATCTTTGTATCATCTGCAAACTTACTAATTAGACCAGCTACATTTTCCTCCAAATTATTTGTGTAGATCATGAACAGCAGAGGTCCTAGCAATGGTCCCTGTGGAACACCACTAGTCACAGCCCTCCATTCCAAAAAGTACCCTTCCACCACAACCCTGTATCACCTATGACTAAGCCAGTTCTGTATCCATCTTGCTAGGTCTCCGTGATACCACGTGACTTCACCTTTTGTGTCAGTCTGCCATGAGGGACTTCGTCAAAGGCTTTACTGAAATCCATGTAGAGAACATCAACTGCTTTTCCCTCATCAATCATCTTCATCACTTCCTCAAAAAATGTGATCAAGTTAGTGAGGCACAATACCCCCAACCCCCAGCACAAAACCATGCTATATATCACTAATAAGTCCATTTGCTTCTAAATGCATATAGATCTTGTCCTGGAGAATATTTTCCAATAGTTTCCCAACCACTGACGTGAGACTCACAGACCTGTAATATTCAGGATTATCCCTGCTACCCTTCTTAAACAATGGGAAAACGTTGGCTATTCTGTAGTCCTCTGGGACCTCACCTGT
>NW_025977709.1:0-6847 GCF_021869965.1 Rhincodon typus | reverse complement strand
ACATGCTTCTTATTGGCCCTACGACAGTGCAGCACTCCCTGTGTTTTGACTCTACATCATTAATATTGATCCCCTGACGGGCGGTTCTCTTTCAGTACTAATCCCCGCAAAGGGAAGCTCTCCATCATCTTCAACCCTCTGACAGTGCAGCACTCCCTTAATATTAACCCACTACCAGTGTGGCACTGCCTTACAATCGAACTTCTGACAGTGCAGAACCCTATCAAAATGATCCTCTGAGTTTCGCACACACTCAATATTGGCCCTCCAACAGTGTAGCACTCCCTCTGTGCTGACCGTCTGACATTGATACGCTGATAGTGTAGCAATCCCGTAATATTGACCCACTGACACAGCAGAACGCCCTCAATATTGGCCTTCTCACAGTACTGCACTGATCCTTCGGCAGTGTAACGTTCCCTTGATATCAATCTTCTGACTTTATCGCACTCCCTCAGTACGAACTCTCTGAATGTGCAGCATTCTCTCAGCACTGATTCTGCGATATTTCAGCACTCCCACATCATTAACCCTCTGATAGTGCAAAATTCCCTTTATATCAACCCTCCAACAGTGCACTATTTCCTCAATATTGGACCTCTGATTGTGTGATACTCCCTCAGTGTGAAACCCTGACAATGCAGCACTCCCTCAGAAATAACTCTCTGATTAAGCACTTCTTCTGTACTAACTCTCTGAAAATGTAACATTCTCTCATTACTGACCCTTTACAGTGCTGCACTGCCTCAGTACTCACTCACCAAAAGTGCAGCACTCCATTAAAAGTGACCCTCTGGCAGCGTGGCACTCCCCAAGTATTGGTCCACTGACAGTGCGGCACTCCCTTAACACTGACCTGCTCGCTGTGCAGCACTGCCCTAATATCAAACCTCCAGCTCTATCAGTGGGTCTGTCCTGAGCAAGTGCCCCATTGTCAGCATGTCAATTCTGAGGCAGTGACTCTATATCAGTGGGTCAACACTGAGGTAGTGCCTCAGAGCGTCAGAATTAAGGGAGTGCCTCACATTTAGAGGATCATTACTGAGGGACAGCCTCATGATCAGCGGGTCCGTACCTCGGGACTGCCTTATCGCCAGTGTGTCAGTTCTGAGGCAGTGTCTCAATGTAATAGATTTAGAAATGAGGCAGGAGGCACATGATTAGAAGGTCAGTAGTAAGCAATTGCAGCTCTATCAGAGGGTCAGTACTCAGCGAGTTCCGCATTGACAGAGGGTCCATACTGAGGTATTGAAGCACTGTTAGAGGGTTAGCACTGAGGGAGTGTTTCCTCGTCAGAGATTCAGAACTGAGAGAGTGCCTCATTGTCAGAGAGACATAATCATATAGCACTCACTCAGTTCTAAACTTTAATATTGATCCTCTGAGAATGTGGCACTGCCTCAGCACCGACCTTCTGACAATGAGGCACTGCCTCAGGACTGACCCTCTGATAATGAGGTGATTCGTCAGTACTGAGATATTGACAATGTGACACTCCATTAGTATTGACCTTCTGATAATAGGATTCTCCTCAAGTACTGACCCTCTGACGGTTCTGCACTGCCTCAGTACTGACCCTGTAAATGTCTGCCACTCCCTCAATTCTGACCTCCTTACAATGAGGCATTACCTCAATACTGACCGGGAAGGTGGCACTGCCTCAGCATTGGCTATCTGACAATAAAGTACTCACTCTGGACTGACCATTCAACAATGACATACTGCCTCAGACGTGACCCACTTACTACAAGGCACACACTCAGTACTGACCCACTGATAATGATGCTCTCCCTCAGTACTGACCCTCTGAGAGTGCTGCACTACCACAGGACTGACTCAATTCTGAACACCTTACAATGAGATACCGCCTCATTATTGACCCTTTGATCATGAGGCGCTGACTCAGTTCTGACCCTATCATATTGACAGCGCAGCTCTTCTTCATTGTTGACCCTCTGGCAGTGCAGAATTCCTGCATGACTGACCCTCTCACAGTGCAGCATACCTTTAGTACTGAACATCTGATAGTGCAGCTCTCCTCAGCACTGTCTCTAACAGTGCAGCATTCTCTTAGTATTGACTCTCTGACAGTACTTAGGGGAGTGCTGCACTGTTGGAGAGTCAGTACTGAGGAAGAGCTGCATTGTCATAAGGCAAACATTAATGGAGTGCTAGGGTCAATTTTAAAGGGGTTTTGCACTGTCACAAATTTAAGATAGGGTGGCGCGGTGGCTCGGTAGTTAGCACTGCTGCCTCACAGCACCAGGGACACAGGTTCGATTCCACTCTTTGGCGACCGTCTGTGTGGAGTTTGCACATTCTCCGTGTCTGTGCGGGTTTGTGTGCCCTCTGGGTGCTCCGGTTTCCTCCCACAGTCCAAAGATATGAAGGCTCTGTGGTTTGGCTATGCTAAATTGCCCATAGTGCCCAAGGATGTTTAGGTTAGGTGGCTTAGACATGGGAAATATCGGGGAATGGGTCTGGGTGGGATGCTCTTCGGAGGGATGGTGTGGACGTGTTGGACTGAATGGCCTGTTTCCACGTTGTAGGGATTCTTTGAATCAATATTCAGGGAGTGCTGCACTGTCAGAGGGTCAATGGTGAGACAGTGCTGCCCTGTGGGAGGCCAGTACTGAAAGGGAGCCGCCCTGTCTGAAGGTCATTATTGAGCGAATGCTCCAGTATCAGAGGGTCAATAGTAAGTGAGCACATCTCTCTCAAATGTCCTTGTCAAAGGGTCAGTCGTCAGGTTAGTGCTGAGGAAATACCGGAATGCCAGAGGGTTAACATATGGCAGAAATGCACTATCAGAGGGTCAGTCATCAGTCCTCCCGAGTGTATTGTACTGTTGGAGGGTCAGTACTAAGGGAGTGTCTCATAGTCAGAGGGTCAGCTCTCTTGTTTTGCTTTTTTGTCAGTGTGCCACTACCTTAACGCTGACCCTGTGACAGTGCAACATTCCCTTAATAATGGCCTTCCAACAGAGCGGCACTCCCTCAGTGAAGACACTCTGACAATGCAGCTTTCCCTCACTACTGACCCTCTGACAGCGCAGCATTCTGTCATCATTGACCCTCTGACACTGTAGCATAACCTTCATATTGACCCTCCGACATTGTGGTACTCCCTCAGTGATGATACTCTGACAATGCAGCACTCCCTCAGTACTAACTCTCTGCTTAAGCACTCCCTCACTGCTAAGCCTCTGACAATGGAGAAATCTCTCATTACTGACCCTTTGCTGTGCTGCTCTGCCTGAGCACTCACTCGCTGAAGTTGCAGTACTCCAGTAACAGCTGCCGTCCGACAGTGCATCACTTCCTTAATATTGACCCTCGATAGTGGAGCACTTCCTTAATTTGGATACTGTAGCATTCTTTTAATATTTGCCTGCTCACAGATCAGCACTCCCCTAATATCAAACTTCTGAGGATGAAATACTCCTTTAATATTGACAATCTGAGAGTGCAGCATTCCCTCGGTGCGAACTCTCTGCCAGTGCAGTACTCCCTTATTATCAGACCACAAGCAGTGTGGCACTCCCTGAATACTGGCCCACCAACAATGCAGCAGTCCCTGAATATTGGCCATCGAGATGCGGCATCCCCTTAATATTGACCTGTTTGCAGTGCAGTACTCTCCTAATATCAAACCTCTGTCAGATGGTCCGCACTGAAGGAGTGCCCAATTGTCATTAGGTCAATTGTGAGGCAAAGCCACTTTGTCAGAGGGTCAATACTGAGGTCGTGCCTCATTTTAAGAGGGTCAGAATTAAGAAGGGCCTCACAACACAGAGTCAGTACTGAGGTAGTGTGGCACTGTCAGAGGATCAGTTGAGGGACTGCCTTATTGTCAGTGGGTCAGTTCTGAGGCAGTGCCTCCATGTAATGGATTTAGAATTGAGGGAGGATGACATGATTAGGAGGTCAGTAGTAAGGTATTGCAGTCAGAGTGTCACTTCTTAGGGAGTACATCATTGTCAGAGGGTCTGTACTGAGGTATTGAAGAACTGTCAGAGGCTCAGTACTGAGGGAGTGCTTCCTTGACAATGACTCCCTTTGCAGGGCTATCACGTCATTTCTGGAGAATCAGTCTTGAAGTCGTCACCCATTGAGAGAGAATCAGTTCTGATGTTAAGGCCTCATTATCAGAGGGTCAGTACTGAAGGAGTTGTAAGCGGGTCAATTCTGAAGCAGTGCCTCATTGTAAGGGGGTCAGAATTGTGGGTGTGCCTCACGATTGAAGAGTCAGTACTGAGGTACTTCAGCTCCACCAGAGGGTCAGTTCTGAGGCACTACCTCACGACTGGAGGGTCAGCCCTGAAATACTGCCACATTGTCAGAGTGTCTGTTATGAGGCAGTGTCTCTTTGTCAGAGTGTCTGCAACTGTTCTGCAATGCGATCACTCAGACTACACTTCATTTCCCTAATGAGATGCTTTCAGTGGGTCGATTGTGAGGCAGTGCTAAATTTAATGGGATCAGAATTCAGAGGATCACATTTAGGGGATCAATACTGAGGACTGCAGCACTATCAGAGGGTAAGTACTGAGGGAGGGCCTTATCGTTAGCGGGTCACTACAGAGGCAGTGCCTCTTTGGAAGGGGGTCGGTCAGTCTGTTCTGAGGATTGATACAGGGTCAACACTGAAGAAGTGCCTCATTGTCAGAGAGTCTGTTCTGAGGCAGTGCCTCAGTGTTATGCGGATGGATTGAACCAGGACCATATGATTAGTGGGTTACCTCTGAGGTATTGAAGCATTGTCAGACGGTCAGAACCGTGGAGTGCATTATAGTCAGAGGGTCAATACTGAATCAATGGCCAAAACTGGGGGTGTGTCACACGATCAGAGAGTCAGGACTGAGGTATTGCACCGGTGTCAGAGGGTCAGAACTGTGAGAGTGCATTATTGTCAGAGTTACATGCTGAACCAGTGCCTCACTTAAGGAGGTCGGAATTGAGGAAGTTCATCATGTTTACAGGGTCATTATTGAGGAAGGGCCCCGTAATCAGCAGACCAGCAGATCAGCATAGAGGGAGTGCCTTGTTATCACGAGGTCAGTTCTGAGGCAGTGTCTCATTGTTAGAGGGTGAGCATTAAGGGAGTGACTCGTTGTTAGAGGATCCATTCTGAGGCAGTGCCTCAATGTGATGGAGTCAGAATAGAGGGAGGATCAAATGCCAGGGGCTCAATATTGAGGTATTGAAGAACTATGAGAGTGTCAGTACTGAGGTAATGCAGCACTGTCAGAAGGTCAGAATGATGGGAATGCCTTGTTGTCAACGGGTCAGTTCTTAGGCATTGCCGAATTGCAAAGGGATTAGAATTGAAGGAGTTTAGATGGTCAATACTGAGGTAATGCAGCACTGTCAGAGGGTCAGGATTGAGGGAGGGACTCATTATCAAAGGGTCGGTACTGAAGGAGTACCTTATTGTCAGCCGGTCAGTTCTGAGGCAGAGCCACTTTATCAGAGGAACTGTTCTGAGGGATTGCCTCATTGTCAGAGGATCTGGTGTTCGGCACTGCCCCGATGTAATAAGGTCAGAATTGAGGGAACGCAACACGCTTATCGGGTCAGTACTGAAGTAGTGCAGCACTGCCAGAAGGGCCGTTCTGAGGCAGTCCCTTTTTGTTAGAGGGTCAATACTGAGTCAGTCCCTCATTCTAAGCGGGTCAGAATTGAGGGTATGCCACATGATTAGAGGATCAGTACTGAAGTAGTGCAGTACTGTCAGAGGATCAGTACTGAGGGAGTGCCTCATTGTCAGACGGCCAGTCCTGAGATAATTAAGCACTGTCATTGGGACTCTGGGCTTCAGTACGAGAAGATCAAAGTAAAAAAGCATGAAAGTGATGCTAAACCTTTATAAAGTAGTGCTGTCAGCTCCAGTTGAGTACGCAGTGAATTATGACCACCATATTTTAGGAAGGACATTAAGGACATTTAGGAAGGACCCTGGAAAGGGAGGAAAGGAAATTGAGCAGAATGACAGCAGCATTACATCCAGGAGGTGGAAGCATAATTGGAAATTTGCGTCCCTGCCTTTAAACTCAATTGCAGTAAAAAATAAAATGTGAGAGTGTTTTAGATAGTTAGATGGGCTTCAGATTGGTTTCGGTGCAACATCGAGGGCCGAAGGGCCTGTACTGCGTTGTAATGTTCTATGTAAAGTTCTATGGTCTACGCTGTTAAAAGCGGGAGACAGAAATGTGGGCTAAAATGTCAATACAAAGTTACAGGGTGAGGGAGATTAAAGATCAAGTTCACCATTGAACTCAAAGCAAAGGCAAAGGAAACGAAAACAGAAACTGTTGGAAAAGTTCATCAGGTCTGGCAGCCTCTGTGGAGGCAAAAAAACAGAGTTAAAGTTCTCGGTCCGGTGACCCTTCCACAGAACAAAAAAGCAGTGGTAATGGTTGTTGAGAAGAGACAAAACATTGGTCTACATTCAGTACTGAGTTCAACAGCGTTGGACCCATTAACACAGTCCTCTGATTTTATGTACTTTCGCCTATTGATGCATCCTGCCTTCATGCTTTATTTCCTTTTCAATCAGATCTTCATTCTACCATTGACACCTGCTCTGGAGCAATGCTTTGTCTCTCGTCTACAACCTTTACCACTCTCTTTCCACTTTTATTCGTTGGCACACTTTGACCTGCAAACCCCCTCACTCTCTAATTTACGGTAATAATCGCTTCTGTTCCAAATATTTCTCTATCCCCTTTCGACAAGATCATATCCATCAAATTGCTGCTTTACTTCAAGAGCAGAACGTTTCACTGGACTCAAAACAGTAACTTCCTCTTTCCACATAGTGGGGCGGGGGGTTCGGTGCCTGGGGA
>NW_025977708.1:0-6847 GCF_021869965.1 Rhincodon typus | reverse complement strand
GAAGGGTCTAGGCCCGAAACGTCAGCCTTCCTGCTCCTCTGATGCTGCTTGGCCTGCTGTGTTCATCCAGCTCTACACCTTGTTATCTCAGATTCTCCAGCATCTGCAGTTCCTACTATCTCTGAAATCATTTTTAGATACGCCTGGTTCTGTTCCTGGCACAATACCCTGCACTCTTCATTGAGCCAGGGTCCAACTTCCAGTTTCTCGGAGATAGGAAGAACAGCAGATTCTGGAGTCAGAGTCAATACAGTGTGGAGCTGGAGGAACACAGCGGGTCAGGCAGCATCAGAGGAGCAGGAAAGTTGACAGTTTGGGTCAGAACTCTTCATCAGGAAGGGTGTAAACCCAAATGTCAACTTTCCTGCTCCTCTAATGCTGCCTGACCTGCTGTATTCCTCCAGCTCCACACTGTGTTGACTCCATCTTCCAGTTTGATGGCAATGGCAAATTGGGAATATGCAATCTTGATATTACTTACAAGTTTGCCCTCAAAGCTTATCTTCTCCCTCTCTATTACTTCTTTTGGTCATACTTTGTTAGTTTTTAAAACTTTCCCCATCCTCTGGTTTAATCACTGATTATATGCTAAATTGCTAGGTTTTTCTTTAAAATTTGATGAAGCTTTCTGCTACAACTGTGTGGCATGCTGGGCCATCTCAGAGGGCAGTGTAATGTCAATTATATTGTTGTGGATCTGGAGTCACAAATAGGCCAGACCAGGTAAGGACTCTTTCCCTGAAGTGCATTTGAGAATCAGATGGGGTTTTACAACAGCCAACAATGGTTGCATGGTCATTATTAGGCTAGCTTTTAGTCTCAGATATTCATTGAATTCAAATTTCACCATCTGTCATGGTGGGATTCAAGCCAATGACTCAAGGGCTTTGTGTTCTGGATTGCTTTTCCAGTGGCTTTACCACTATGCCACTGCCTCCTCCATGGGACCTGTATGAAATAAAGCTAGATCCATGGTGTACAACCAACCCAGTCGGGTCACGCAGCGCAACATTTACAATCATTATTACTGTGCTGCACTCCTCACAGTTACAAATCCCCTAAAATAGGTTTGTTCATTTTTTACTTTTTAAAGAGTTATGACATGTGTTTTCATTAGCAGTTGCAGGGGACTGTAGAGGTAAATGAAAGTCTCCGCAATTGGGAATTTCTGTTAAGTTTGTAAAGCCGTGAGCTATTTTGTCCTGGCGCAGGGGACTCACAGGGCTGCAAGAGACGCTACTTAATAAAGGATTACATGAAAGGAAAGCACTTATAATTACTTCTGAAAAGTGAGATAAATTGAGTAATGGAACTGCAAACAACAAAATCCATTCATTCACTGTCTTCCTCGAGCCATATTAAATTGCATGAAGTCATCCACTTAGTAGCAGAGAGCAGGGAACACTCAGAAGGTTAACATTAATTATTCACATCCAATGATGTCATTGAATGCCAAGTCAAGGGATGCAAATCCTTCAAAGCGGCTCACTAAACAGAAACTAGACAATCATTATTTCATATTTCACTAAGTATTTATCTCTTAGTTGAACATAAGTCATTACTCATCCTGTGATTGTCAAAATAACTGATGTTATGCCAGCACTAACATATTACCTTTAATAGGATTGTCTTTGAGTTTATTTGCATGTTTGATGGGTTATAAATGGCAGTAACTCATCATATCATTTCTACCCAAAATTATGGTGCAAGAAATTTTGCCCTATTGCTTTATTATATCTAAAGATACTTTCAGTGGCATGGCAATCCGTTCTATGTAGAATTACACAGATCGTGCAGCAAGGAAACCAGGCCATTGGCTCAACTGGCCTACGTTCCACATAAACCTCTCCTCACTCTACTTCATCTAACTATATCAACATGGGCATTCCATTCCTTTCTCCAGTATGTACTTATTTAGCCTTCCCTCAGCAATGTGATTCATCTCAACAACTTCCTGCAGTAGTGAGCTCCAAGGTGCCATGGAACCTTTCATGTCTGCCTGAGACCTTGGTTTGACATCTCACTTGAAGAAAATGCTAAATATCTGTTCAGATATGGTTGGCAAATCTACCTAAATCTATCAAATAATCTGCAAACTCAAGGGAGATGGCGACATGGTGGAAATGCTTTTTGGCTCATAATCCAGAACCCCAGGTCAATGTTTTATGTGCATGGGTTTGAAACCCAATATGGAAGATGGTGAAATTTGAATTCAGTTTAAAAGCAAAGCCGGCCTGAAGGTGACCATGTTACCACTGTCAGTTGGCAATACACATCTTGTTCATGAATGCCCTTTGGAGAAGGAAATCTGCTTTTCATTCCTGGCCTGGCCTATATGTGACTCCAGACAAAAAAAACAATGGGGTGACTCATAATTGCCCACTGGGCAATTAAGAATGGACGCTGAATGCTGACAACCGTATCCCATAAATGATTTTTTTTAAAATCCTGAAGTGAAGATGTGTGGAGAGAGTGGGTGGTGTGGGGCAGTATATATAGATGCCTTAGGAATGCCAACATGGACATGATGACTTTCTCCTGTGCTGCAATACCTCACAACAAGACTGGCTGTGAATAACCAGTCCCAAAGCACTTCAGAAATACATTATCAAACAAATTTCTACACTGAATTGTGCAAAGAGATATTGAGGCAAGTGACCAAAAGCTTAGTTAAAGAGATCGGTTTTAAGGATCCAATTTAAAGGAGGAAAGAAGGGTAGAGAAACAGAGGTTTAAAGAGGGAATTTTGGAGTTTAAGACATTGGGTGCAAATGGTGAAGTGGTTAAAATCAGAAAGGACCAGAATTGGATCCCAGAAAGGTCAACGAAGAGGAGGTTACAGAGTGGGAGGGAAGGGGTCGAAACTATGGGAGGATTTGAAAGCAAGGAATTTAAATCAAGGAATTGCCTGCAGGGAAACTAACACAAACACTAGGGAAGAGAATACAAATTTTACCCCATTGTCATGTATGGCTTTAGTTTTGTAAAGCACAGCAAGACATTCAATGCAACAGAAATGAACACGCACAGAGAGGCTGCCTTTGTACAATTAGTTGCCAGGAAGACATAGGCTGTCAGTTCCTGATGTCACCTCCCATCTTTCTAAAGTACAACATGGGCATCTTTGTTGCTTGTCTGACTGCAAGGAAAAGGGAGCATGCAAGGGGTTAATGTGTCTCACAGTCTCCATCTGCCACTGGCCGCCAGTCTCTTTGTGAAGTCAGCTTCGCTTTCTAAAGAAAGGTTATGGCATTTCTCCTTTTCACACCTTGCATAATAGTGTCTGGTGAGAACAAGAAGGTCCAGATACAGAGACGCTCCACACAGCCGGTGTAGTGGTGAAGAAAAGGTCATGGGAAGGTATGGACTGTGATGTCAGCTGTGGCCTCAGAGGGTGATTCTTTCTGAGTCTGGAGGTCATGGGTTCAAGCCTGACTCCAGCAACTCGAGCACAAAATCTAGGGTTGGTGCTCCCAGTGAGGGAGCAGTGCATTCCTGTTGGAATAGATGTCATCTTTCAGATAAATCATAAAGGCAAGGCCTTGTCTGCCTTCTCAGGTGGGCTTGAAAGATCCCACTGTGATGTTTCAAAGATGAGAGTAGAAACTCCACTCACTGTCCTGGGCCTATGCGTGCCCTTTAACCAAGATAATCTGCTCATGACCACATTGTGGTTTGTGGAATCCTGCTGTGCACCTGTATTCTGCTGTGTTTGCTGCATTAAAACAGTGTGCTTCAAAAGTACTCCACTGGCAGCACATTACTTTGGGATGTTCTGAGCTAGTGACAGGTGCTATAGAAATGCAAGTTCCTTTATTATGGAAACTGATTTTTGCTTAGCTTAGTTAATGGACTTTCTTTGATGCTTGGCGAGTTGAATGACACATACATACTTGAGCTGGTGTGATGTCGAAATCAGAAAAGGTAAAGGGTAAAAGCTGAAAGCTTGAGAAAAAAACACAATATCTTCAACAACAACTTAAATGTATATAGTGCCTTTAACTTTGTAACCAGTCTCAAGACACTTCCAACGCACATTATCGTACAAAGTTTGATGCTAATCAACATGATAAGACAGTGGAGCAATGATCAAAAACTGCTTCAAAGAGGTGGGTTTTCAAGAACATTTTAAAGGGGAAAGGCAGGTTAGAGTGGTGTGGAGGTTTAAGGAGGAAACTCCAGATCTTACGTCACAGCAAAGCCAGCAAGTTAGACAATTAAAATTAGGAGTTTGCAAGAGGCCAGAATTGGATGAGCAGAGATATGTCAGATGACGGTGGCGCTGGGGTTATATCCAAGTTAAAAACTTGAAACCCTTACTTGCTGACTGGACAGTGAGAATCGATCAGCTGAGTGAGGACTAGTGATGTGCCTGTAATTTCCTAATTAGCACTGGGGGTAACTGAGGGTAGATGACTACGGCTCCCGATTGTTACAAGTCCTGGGAAATTTTGGATGCCAAGCTTCCTATCAATATTTGATGTGAGGATCCCACCTGAAGCAAGGAATAGGGTACGTGGAGAGTTTTTAAATTCACGTTGGAGCAAAGCCCCCTCCTTCAACACCATTGATAAAGTTACCTTGTTCAGCAATCAAAAGTGGTGGTTTTATAAACCACCTTGTGTCATAATGCAGAGGATAAGTAAAATATAAACACCTTTGTCTTTTGAGATACTTTGACAATATCATCCCAAACCACAATGCTGGAATCGAGTCTGCAGATTAGGCGATAGGCAAACAGGTCAAGACCAGCTCAGGCTCCAGATTCCAGGTGTGTTCACCAGCCTGTTGCTGACCTAATGTCTCGGAATGTGTGGGCCACACCTCGCTTTGTGACTCAAACCCATGTTTCATTATGAATGAAAGCCTTGAACTTACTCAGCAAATTTCACAACCTCAGCATGCCCCAAAGCCTATCACAGCCTATGAGACCCAGTCACAGATAAAATGTAGGAAAATCCCAACTGAAACCAGCAAGCACCAGTAGGATAAATCACCAAACCTTTTTTTTTACTGAGGGGTAAGTATCAGTCCAGATGCTCCCCTTCATTGAATATCGCTGTGATATTTTTAGCTACAACCACCCAGGAGGCCTGGAGTAATGCCACATCGAAATGTTGAAAATTTTGTCCTAACAGATGTACATGCTCTCTTACTGCCTGAGTATGTTTTAAATGGAAAGGGATGTGTGTTTGAGTCTGAAATCCAATTAAATAATTCAGCAGCAAGCTTTTGTGCATTTAAGGATAGAAAAGATCATTTATTATCACACGTTTACCCAGAACTAAACACAACATGTCATACAGTCAGGCCTGCTCACACACCCACATGTACAAAGACTGGAGACAGGTAAAGGATTATAGTTATCTTAGTCAACAAGGTGCAGGGCTGGATGAACACAGCAGGTCAAGCAGCATCATAGGAGCAGAGAGGCTGACGTTTCGGGCCTAGATCTTGCTCAATGTGTTTTTGTTTTCAGTGGCAAATAATTTGTTCAGCATTTTAAATTGCCTTTAGAAATATTTCCTACTGTTTGCTGCTATAAATTGAGACTTTTCTACCTATTGATCACCTAATTGTCAATCTCGAGATAGACTGCAGAGCTTTGATATGATCTGTTGGTGATTGGATCACTTAATTCTGCTGCTAGTATACTATTTCTCCTGTTAACATGCATATAGTCCCATGTTGTAACTTCAACAGGGAACCATCTTATTTCTAGCTACATGAGGTGTTGTTCCTGGCATGTTCTTCTACCCTCCTAATCGAACTAGGGTTAGTTTCCTGGCTAGAATTGACTGGTAGAGTGAGATATTCTGTAACATTGTGGCCCAACATATGGTAGAGTATAATTCTGCTGTAGCTGATTTCTGACAGCACCTTTTTGGATGTCGAGTTTTGACCTACTAGATCTCTTGTGAATCTTTTCCATTTGGAATGGTAACCATGCCTGAATTGACGGATAAACTTGAAGACTGGATTTTTCAAGGTCTTTATGGTAGTAATTTTTAGTAAAATTGTGTTGCACAAATGCATCCATGGTGTTGGCAGATTTTGGCCATATGTTATGTTCTGTACTTTGCTTGATGATGGATGGTCTGTCTGGCTTTTATTGTTTTCAATTTTTTTGTAATAGTTCGTTAGAACTGAGTGAATCGTTTAGCTATTTGAGTTCACCACATTGCTATAGTTCTGAAGTCACACAGACAGTTTATGACAATCCAGTAATTTATTCTTTTTTACTCCAGGTTTTACTTAATTAATTGAATTTTAATTTCTGGCTTGTTCTGGCAGAATTCAAATTGTCTACAGATTGAGTCCAGGTCTCTGGGTAACTACGTTAATCCACTATCATAACCATTGTTCTACCCAAGACACTGGATGAATGTTCTTAGTTCCTTAACACCAGTACATTTGTTCTATATGTTCAGATTTTAATAAGTTAAATAGCTGTGGTTTATTTTGAGATTAAATTTAAGTTTTGATGACTTTCTTTTTAGAAAGATTAAATGAATATATATGCAACACAGAAAACACAAATGTGGCTTGCGACTCTAATCCGCAATATTTTGCTCGATTCCTTTTCCGACCATTGTTAACTAGTGCTATCTTTGTGCGTGTAAAATGTTGAAAATTAGACTTTGAATCAAAGAATAGTGTACAAGGCTATTGGACCCATTGTGTCTGCATTGACCCACCAGTGGGCATCTCACTCAGTGCCACTTTCCTGCTTGTAACGCTGCATGTTGTTTCCTTTCAAGTAGCTATCCAATTCTCTTTTTACTGTCAGGATTGAATGTGCCTTCATAAGAACTAGGAGCAGGAGTAGGCCGTCTGGCCCTTCGAG
>NW_025977707.1:6702-6847 GCF_021869965.1 Rhincodon typus | reverse complement strand
AATTTGGGTGGGCCCAGCGTGATCTTGAGTGGGCCCAGCACGGTCTCAAGTGGGCCCAGTGCAGATTTGGATGTGCCCAGCGCGATCTTGAGTGGGCCCAGTGCAGATTTGGGTGGGCCCAGCGCGGTCTAGAGTGGGCGCAGTG
>NW_025977707.1:0-6692 GCF_021869965.1 Rhincodon typus | reverse complement strand
CAGTGCAGATTTGGGTGGGCCCAGCGCGGTCTAGAGTGGGCGCAGTGCAGATTTGGGTGGGCCCAGCACTGACTTGAGGAATCCCAGTGCAAATTCAAGTGGGCCTAGTACAGATTTGAGTGGGCCCTCTGCACCCTCCCTAGTCTCTGTCGTAGCAACGTAGGAGCAGGACTTGGCCATTCAGCCCCTCAAGCCTGCTTGACCATTCAAGGTGATGATAGCTAACCTGTGGCCCAACTCCATATTCCTGCCTTGGACCCATATTCCTTGCTCAATAAAAATGTGTCTATCTCAGATTTAAATTTAACAATTGAATTAGCATTGTGAAAGAGTTTCAAACCTCCTGTACTCTTTGTGGGTAGAAATGCTTTCTAACATCCCTCCTGAATGGCCTGGCCCTAATTCTTAGACAATGTCCCCTGGTTCTAGGATCTTCAACCAGTGGAAATAGTTTATCTCCCCTGTCTTTCCTTGTTAATATCCTGAAGAAATCAATTTGATCACCGCTTAACCTTCAAATTCTAAAGAATAAATGCCTAATTTGTCTAATCTCTCTTCATTAACAAACCCTGAAGTCCAGATATCATCTTTGGAAACCTGTGTTGAACTCCTTCCAGAGTCAATATATCCTCCCTCAGAGGTAGTGCCCAGATCTGCCCACAGTACTCTAGGTGAGGTCTTGCTAGGATTTTGTATAACTGCTATATAATGTCTGTATCCTTATACTGCAGCCCTTTAGATATGAAGGCCAGCATTCCAGTAGCCTTCTTGACTATTTTCTGCACCTGCTCATGGCATTTTAAAGACCTAAGCACCTGAGCCCCCAAATCCCATAGGACGTCCACTGTATTTAACTTTGTCCCTGCTATAAAATGCCCTGATCTATCCTCTTTCAGTCTGACATGGATAACCTCACACTTGCATATATACCAGCTTTTCCCAGGTACTGATGGTTCAGAAGAATGGTCACTAGGCCCAAAATGTTAACTCTGTTCCTGTCCCCTTGGATGCTACCAGATCCGCTGAATTTCTCCAGCAATTTCTGTCTTTTTGTTTCAGGTCTTCAGCACCTGCAGTAAGATTTAATTGTTGTGGGACTCACACATAGACCAAACTGGGTGAGATCAGCAGATTTCCTTCCCTAGGGGATGCGAGTGAACTAGATATTTTCTTTTTACAACAATCAGATAATTTCCTGGCCCCCATAACCGAGACTAGTTTTCTGTTCCACATTTACTTAATGAACTACGTTTAAATTCTCCCCACTGCCAAGGAGAGATTTAAGTCGTTTTCTCTGGATTTCCGGTCCAGTCTCCATCCTTCCATTTGTATCCCTCACAATGACTGGAATTTTCCATTCCTACAATCTCCAAACCACGGTTTTTTCCACCCATCCATGTTAATGTACAGGAAAGCAGAATACACAGAGCAGCGACGTGGAACATTCAAATCGATAACTCATCAGTGATTGAGCTGTGAGTCAGTGATGAACAGAAGCCAAAACCAGGGTTGAAATCCGGGATAAATTCCAGGAATTGGATGCACACAGAACGCTGTCCTTGGGGCACTGTTGCGTCGTTTACCATCGTGTTTCTTCCCCGCCTCCCTCCCTCCCTCCAGTAAAGACCCTCTCTGGTCATTTCCCTGCTTTTTATTAATCTGTGGCATCTAAGATGCCTGAATGCTGTTTCTATAGCAACACCCGCCATCCTTGCAGAACTAGATCCATTCTCATTGCAAATCTTTGTATCTGACCCTGGAGCTGAGCCTTTCTAATTCTTGGGTTCAGTCTGGCAATTACCTCCAAATGGTGTGAAGCTGCCCCCACCCTCCACTTGTGGTCTTGAGTTTCAAGGGGCTGGGTTTTCAGTGGTCGTTCCAGCAAAGCTCCCCTTTCTCCCTCCCAACCTTTCTCCCCCTCTTTCTCCTTCCTTTTCCCCCTTTTCCCCTTTACTGCCCCTTCTGTTACCCTTCCACCTTCTTTTCTCCTCTTGCTCCTCCCCCTTCTACCCCCTTTACCTTCCCCTCCCTCCTATTTTCACCCTCCTTACCTCTTTATCCCTACGCCGTCTTCCCCCCCCTCCTTTCCCAACTCCTTTTCTTTCCCTTCTTTCCTCCAGCCTCTTCCCCCTTTACTTACTCCCTCCCTTCTTTTCTCCCTCCCCACCTTCTTTCCTTCTCCCCTCCTTTCACCCTCACCCCCTTCACCCATGCAGTCTTTTCCCACCTCCTCTCCTCTCCAGTCCACACCACCAACCCCCCCCCACCACTGTTCCTCAACCCCATTCCCCATCCTTTCCTCCACAATGGCTGACTGGTGAATGTCGGTGTTTGAATGTTAAGGGAGGGGCAGTAAAGGCACCTCTGTGTGGAGACCTCTCCCCCCACTCTCCCTCCCTTGGCAGGGCCACCTCACACTGGGTGTTGAGGGGAGGGGGTGCACCTATTGGCTGTCTACCTTCAGGAGTCTGCCCGCTGTCCTTAATGAGCATGCTACCTAGGGGCAGTTATCCCTTGGAAAATTATATGCATGTCCATTCCCGACATGATGTGATGTTGGATTGGGAAGATCTCCTGACCCCAGTCCAGCTGTACCTCTGTTACAGCCCAAACCCACACTTGTCTATATCCACGTTGTAGAATTTGCCCTGTGGATATGGGCAGTTTGGCACGGCTGGTCTCTGCCAGTGTTAATGGTCCACATACATTCCCTCGCAGTCTAATTCATCTCAATCTTTCAGCATGTCCATCTATTCCTTTCTCCCTCACATGCTGTTTAGATTTCACTTATACATGTCAACGCAGTCTACATTAATGCTACCGTGTGAGAACAAATTCAGCATCTAAACTCAGGGTAGCAAATCTGCTCCTGAATTTCCATTCGGATTTATCAGTGAGCATCTAATATTCAAAACTGAGGCAAAACACAGCAGATGCTGGAAATGTGAAATAAAATCAGAGAACACTGGAGAAACTCAGCAGCTCTGTGGAGAGAGGAGGCAGAGTTAACGTTTTCAGTCTAATAGTCTCTTCTTCAAAATGTCTTTTGAATTTATGTCCCTGAGTTTGAACTGTCCCTCAAGGGGAAGCATTTTCTCTGTCATCCACCCCTTCATAATCTTAAAGGACTTGTATTGGGTCTTCCCCACCTCATCTCTCTCCTGAACAGAAAGGACCCCCAGTTTCTGTGTTCGTTGTAGAACAAACCCAGGTCCAGCTAATCGAGTTAACCGACCCCCTTAATAGTTAACGCCCACAGCACACAAACTGTTAATAGCTAGACAGCAAGGTATAGTGGAGTGGTGGTAATGTCACTGGGTTTGCAATGCCTTGTAAAATAATGTTTAAAATAAATGTGTTAGTGGGAGGTGGAAGTCACAGCTAAGGTTACCTGTGATCTGTTGCCTGTTCTGAATTAGCATTGAACTGAGTGGCTTGCAAGGCTGTTACAGAGCTAACCACATTGCTGTGGGTCTGGAGTCATGTGTGGGCCAGACCTGGTAGGGATGGCAGATTTCCTTCCCTAAGGGACAGGAATGAATGAATGAATGAATTGGGCTTTTAACGACGATCGCTGGTCGTTCTCACGGTCGCCAGCTTTCAGTTGCAGATTTACCAATTGTAAGTAAATTCTTCCGGCTGAAGCCAAGGCATTGCAAACCCAGTGACATTACCACCACCCCACTGTACCTTGCTGTCTAGCTATTAACAGTTTGTGTGCTGTGGGTGTTAACTATTGAGAGGGTTGGTTAGCTCGATTAGCTGGACCTGGGTTTGTGATGCCAACAGAGCAGGTTTAATTCCTGCACTGGCTGAGGTTACCATGAAGGGTTCTTCTCCTCAAGCTCTCCCCTCGCCGGGTTAAACCTCTGCCACTTATCCATCTGTAATGAGAGAGCAGCCCTATGAGACCATGGTCTACAAGATTCAAAAGCTACACTGATAATGCAGACAGTGCAAATTGAAACCCTTATTGGGTGGTGAGTACTGCTGGCCACACAGTACTAGCAGTGTTGCAGCTGTCTTTCGAATCATGGCTTCAGATGGACATTTGAACAGGAGGCCTTTAAATGGGATTCCTGCTGGAGAGTGTGCAGACTACATGTACCTGTAGTAGTGGCTCAGTGCTTAGCACTACTACCTCACAGATGCTGGGCACTCAGGTTTGATTCCACCCTCAGATGACTGTCTGTGTGGAGTTTGCACATTCTCCCCGTGTCTGCGTGGGTTTCCTCCGAGTGCTCTGGTTTCCTCCCACAGTCCAAAGATGTGCAGGCTAGGTGGATTAGCCATTCTAAATTGCCCTGTAGTGTCCAGGGATGTGCAGGCGAGGTGGATTAGCCATGGGAAATGCAGGGTAGGGGGTTGGTTCTGGGTGGGATACTCTTCAGAGAGTTGGTGCAGACTCTATGGATTGAATAGCCTCTTTCTGCGCTGTTGGGGTTGTATTTTTTGCAATTTTTGATTAAATAATACCTTGAATGTAATAGAAAAAGATGTGTTTTTAATGCTGATGCAAGACCTCTCCCCACTCTTCCCCTGCCAACTCTTTACCCAACCATCCACAGGTTATAAATGGCAGGCCTCATTGCCCATTCTCAGGGGGGCAATGCAGAAGGTTGTGGATGCTGGGAGGGGGTTGGTCGGTCAGTATTTACAGGGGATTGGGGACGGTGTAGAAAGTCAAAGGGGAAAGTCTCGATGGAACAGAAACGGAAACATGGGATTTCCTGTCTAGATTTGTTCTGCTTCTCTGTTTTGCAGCCAGCTCAGACACTCCTGATTTCTTTTTGATTTCTGCAGAATACGCGGAGTTCCTACATTGCAAAGGGAAGAAGTTCACAGACTTTGATGAAGTTCGGAAGGAGATTGAGGAGGAAACAGACCGGGTGACAGGCAGCAACAAGGGGATCTCATCGATTCCAATCAACCTGAGGGTCTACTCCCCAAACGGTGGGGATTGGAGGGGCAGCTCTCGTGTTGTACAATACAGTCAGGACCAGCAAGGGTTAACTAACCCCGCGAGCTAAGCTCCACCCGTTAGAATGTAAAGGAGCCCACCAGCTCTCTTAACGTAGAAACATAGAAGATAGGAGCAGGAGGAGGCCATTCAGCCCCTCGAACCTGCTTTGTCATTCAGAATGATCATGGCTGATCATCGAGCTTAGTACCCTATTCCTGCCCTCCCCGCCATATCCCTTCATCCCTTTAGCCACAGGAACTATATTTGCCTCCTTCCTGAAAACACATAACATTTTGGCCTCAACTACGTTCTCTGGAAGTGCATTCCACAGGCTCACCACCCTCGTTCTTTGTATTAAGGGTATGCAACTAAAGTTGTAATGTGTACTTACTCTTAAACTGAGCCTGGTTTCTTGAAAGAGGCCGTGGTGTATCTCAGATATGATATAACTCACTATTAAGTAATATGCATTCAACCTGTTTACCATTTAAGAAGATTGAGCCTCCCTTCCTGACATGTTAACAGTAACCTAGATTAATATTGACGCAAAGGATTGGATAGCGAACCTATCCAAGGTACCCCAGACCATGCCCAACATTAGAAGGGTGTAAATGCCAGAATGTTTGGGCTTTGAATCAACAATTGAACTTCCTGAAATCCGTAATAAACTCCTCAAAATACAGCCCCACAAGGACAGAATGCAAGTAATTAGACATGGCGTTAAACCTAATTGACACAATCTTGTGCAACGTTTCAATACCTTTCTCATTCTTAATTTAGTTCCCTTCCTAACCTTTGTTGTTGATCCACTCACCACCCTCCCCCTTCCTGCCCAACAGGCCATTCTTATAAATTGCTTTTTTAGTTAGAAGCATGAGTGATTTGATGGTGGCTTAAAAAAAAAGCACAGTAGTTTAAAAGAAAAGTTTATCCTGCTCCATGATTTGCCGAAACATAAGTGTGTCCCATTCCTGTCAAGTTTTTATTAATTGATGTTGAATTTTCTCCTCATTCTAATAGTCAAGACAACAGAAAGGTATGAATGAACTGCATTGTATGCTCTGTCCTCAGTTCTTAACCTGACCTTGATTGACCTCCCTGGAATGACTAAGATTGCAGTCGGTGACCAACCCCCGGACATTGAGTTCCAGATCCGAGACATGCTCCTGCAGTTTGTCACCAAGGAGAACTGTCTGATCTTAGCCGTGTCTCCTGCCAACTCAGACCTGGCCAACTCGGATGCCCTGAAGATCGCCAAAGAGGTTGATCCCCAAGGTATGGTGCCGTCTCTCGTTGGACAGAAGTTATTTTGACAAAGTTTGTTGCCAGTACGATGCCCAGACTGAAGGTGGAAACTGGAAACTGTCACCACTTCCCCATCATCATCATCCATAAGAAGTGGACACAGTTCTCACGTTTTGGTACAAAGCCCACAGCCACTGCTTCTGCTCTGGGATTCTCGGCAGGTTTTGGCCCGTTTATTCCTTTTGACATTGCTGCAATCTGTGGTCGCTGGGCCTGTAATCCTGACTTCAGTGACGGCCATGTTACTAAATTTTTGAGCTTATTCTGAGTTTCTGGGATGGTAACATTGTCTGTGATTAAGTCCAGTCCATGTTTCTTATTTTACCAGAATGATACTGCAACTCTGAGGGAAAAATAACAAGGTGTAGAGCTGGATAAACACAGCAGGCCAAGCAGCATCAGAGGAGCAGGAAGGCTGACGTTT
>NW_025977706.1:0-6847 GCF_021869965.1 Rhincodon typus | reverse complement strand
CTGGATGAATACAGCAGGCCAAGCAGCATCAGAGGAGCAGGAAAGGTCTGGACCCTTCTTCAGAAAGATTCTTCTTCAGATTTCTGAAGAAGGGTCCAGACCCGAAATTTCAGCTTTCCTGCTCCTCTGATGCTGTTTGGCCTGCTGTGTTCATCCAGCTCCACACCTTGTTATCTCAGATTCTCCAGCATCGGCACTTCCCACTACCTCTTTATTATATTAGACATTTTTATCAAAGAATGCTCTGCCTGACCACAGTTTCTTGGATGATTGTTTGCTAATTCTTCGCCCTAAGCTGTGTTCCCTGGTCATTTTTGTCAGTGGTGCTTTGTCATTGCCATTCCAACTTCAAGACAGGGGGAGCTAGTAATGGCTGACATCGCACAGAAAATCTAAAGGAAAATGCAATGCAGACAGGAATTTTAGCAATTTGGCTCATTCCTCCTGGATCCACAAGTTATTGCAATCTATAGTTCATTTGCAGATTACTATTATAAATGCAACAATAGAAAGGAGGAATGAGTGGAATTATTAATAAACTTTGGTTGTTTTATCCAATTATCACCAAATTCAGATCAGTTTAGTTTAATTTCTCTTCAATAACGCTCATTCATTCTGGGAGATGATCAGATGATCATTTTAACAGAATGACCCACATTTCTCTGTTTCTTTCTGACATTCTCAACGCACTCAGGAATCAGACAATGGGAGTATAGAGTACACATGCTAATACTATGTAAGTGGCAGATTACCTGTGGCATTGTTTACAGATATCTTGGGATCTGGAATATGATTTAGAATCTTAGAGTAGAAGCAGCACGTTTGGTCCATTAAACCCATGCTGGTTTTTTGCAAAGGCAATTTCAGTAAACTCACTTCTTCACCTTTTCTCCATAGCCCTGCACCTATTCTCATCATTCAGATATTTATCTACCTCCCTTTTAAAAATAAATAATTTAACAGCAAAACAAATCTTAACACAATCTTGTCATCTTTAGATGATCTCCTGACAAGCACATTTACAAATAATTCATATCAGTATTTTTATTGCCTGCGGCAAGGTTGTCTTTTTGTTAGTTTATGTTTACAATGGGTCTTTGCTTATTAATATGTCCATTTCATTTTTTAAATTATTCTGGCAAAATAATTAAACTTTTAACATTCACATGTGCATGAACAGTGATTAAAATTGGAGTTGTAATTTGGAATAAAATGCTGCTGATGGGGGCACATGTGCACACAGACACACAAGCCTTGATTCTATTACCATTCTTTCATTGAGTCTCTCAGGAGCACCTCCAGGAACCACCAGGGCACAAATTCAGAATTCATTCAAAATGAATACTGCACTTCTTTTCAGAGCTACAAACAAAATTATAAACAAGGTTTAGCAAAAGAATACAATGACCTCAAAGGCACAGAAGATGGAAAGTCAGGTCTGAGAACACAGTGAACTGCTGCCGTTTTTTCTTTATTTTTTCATTTTGGTTTCCAAGCATTCCAACTGCAATGTCTCTCTGTCAGTTGCTAGAAAAGGTTGTGTAAAGATTCTGTCCACTGCTGTGATTTGGGAAACAGTTACAAAAGCAGATATCATCATATTGTCCTTCACTGATTCAATCAAATGAAGAACAATAACAACTGTTCATATTTTGCTTGCAATTCATGAGAAAGGATGTTCAATTACAACTAATTATTTAGACCATTACCTAATTGAATCTGATAGGCATTTAGCATGGATTAATTTAATTTTACTTCATTGTACAAGTATGAAATGCATCACACTATTAAATATACATTATGAAGTACTTTGCAGTGCTGTATTCACTCATGTGGATCTGCAATTTTCAGTGTTTAATGTACTCCTTCAGAGTTTAAAATAGATCAGAACTGGTACATCCTGAAGCAAACCCCTGTTTTATCATGGAGGCTATAATGTAATGAGAAAAAGATTACCTAAGATTAAATAAGGACGATATTGAATATACCTCAATAATAACAAGATAATATCAGGGAAGCTATAAATGTTGAAATTTTCTCTTCAAAGTTGGTTAGAACCACTAACAAATTTATTTTTCTTTTAGGACAGTATATTTTCAAGCTCAAGCAGCAGTAGAGTTTTTTTTAAATTTTCAGTTACTGACTTCTTTTGATGTGCTTATTCACCCAAAATAGGGAATGAACAAATATCACACAAGACTTTAGAGCTAACACAATGCTGTGGCCAGAAAATTAACTCAAACAAATATTACCAACTTTGAAATGACTGAATGTACAATGAGACAATTAGTCAAAACAAAATGATAAAATTGTTGAATTCTTATTGTTGCTCTGTTAAATCAAAATAAGTTTGAAGCTGGTAATAAATTTTGAAACGTCAGTCATTAGTAATACATTGTGTTAGATTTCTGATCTCCCAAGGGTCTGGGCAATGGGTGCTGGAGGTTTCTTTTTTTACTCATTCATAGGATGTGAGCATCACTGGTTGACCAGCATTTATTACCCATCTATATTTACCCAGAGGGCTTTCAGAGTTAACAGTATTGCTAGATTAGACCAGTTAAGGATGCCAGATTTCTTTCCCTAAATCAACCAGGTGGGTTTTTACAATAATTGACAGTGGTTACATGGTCAGCATTAGGCCAGCTTTCTAACTACAGATTTTTCTAAAATCAAATTCAAGTTTCACCATCTACTAAAGTGGGATTTGAACCTAAGTACCCAGAATATTAGTTTGGGGTTCTGGAGTACCAGACATATTTCAATACCATAAGGCACTGCCTCCCCTTATCAGAGAGAAACATGTTTACAACTGAAATGCAAAATTTCAGCTTTCCAAAGAAACATGAGTATAGTCTATTTGTATCTTTGAAGTAGTTTCTTATCAAAGATCTCCCTACGTTTGGCTCATTTGTACTGAATGAACCATAAGCTTTCTCTCCATGTAAGATACTCCAATGGGAATCTGTAGAACTAAATTTAAAGATACTATTGCTATTTGGATAGAATGAGAATCAGTACCAAAAGGACATAACCACTAGTGATACCCTGTTAGGTCACTGAGCAGATTCATTTATTTACCTTCACATTAAAGAAAGATGACTTTGCTGCTTTAAATTGTTAATACTGGTGTTAGAAAGTGGATTAATTTAAACAAATCTTACAAGACCAGAAAATATCCATACATTCTTCAAATAATTCCAGGCAAAAAGCCTAATTGCACTTTTTGAAAGATGAAGAGACATGAAGTCATTGGCATTGTACAACAATCGGCACATGAAAGAGGTCAAGTTGAATGAGATTTTAATGATTTATTGCTTTGTTTGTAGTAATGTTCTGCCAGGTTCATGCTTTTCAAGAACCTCTTGTTCATTCCTCCCTGCTGGAGACAATTGGAAATTAGGCTTGCTGCCAGACCTCTGTCATTGCCATGTGCGATGAAGAACAGAAGGATGTTTGGCTTGGGCAGATACTGCCATATAGGAGCATCTTCAGCATGAGCTCACTATCTAACACTTAGTGAAGCAGTCCCCTAGCTCACAGCCATTGTTGAACACAAGGAATTGTGACTGAGTAAATATGAGTACTATCTTTATTTCAAAGTTCCGTAAGTTTAAAAGGAGGACCATGAAGTCCATCTTTAATGTCCTTAGTTGTCCAGAAAGCCGACGTTTATTCCCTTTAGAATAGTATGGACTTTGATATTATTTGTTAGAGGCGTGCAAAATTGTATACATGAACCCTAGATGGATTCTGGAGAAAAATTATTGGTTATGCATTGTTAAATGTAAAACAGTTATGCTCCTTCTCATCAAAGTCTTTATTAAAGTTTGTGTTCTGCAATTAGCACACACCAACAGTAGACAGGGAAAGGCCAACTAATCCATCATGTCTAACATAACCATGGTGCCTGGAGCATTGTGTTTAGGCACTTAGCCCTACCCACCATCAGTCATGTTATCTCCTGAAAAAGACAAAATAAAAGTAAAATTATTTCAAGGCTTCGCGGGTGAAATAATTGAGAGGAAATTCTGCTCAAATCCTTTAAGTGTTTAAAATTAGTTTTGGAGACCACATGAACCATATATTACTTGATATTGCAGTTTGATAAGAAATATTCTGGTCCAGAGTTCACTTGGTATTTATTTTCCACTTGTAGGAATGTGGGATCACTGGGGGGGCCAGCATTTATTGCCCCTCCCGGGCTGACCTTGAGAAGGTGATAACTACCTTTTTGAACCTTCTTGCTTGCTGATAATTTCCACTCACTATATGAGCCATAACATGTTCTATAGATCTGCTAACCTCTGGGACAAGTATAACTGTCTAACTTCTAATTAAGCATTGCCAATCATCTCTTTTCTACCCACCTACAGTCCTGCAACTGGGTGAAGCCAGCGACGTTGCCAGAGCTGACTGCCCGCACTGCAGCATTGACCACCTCAGGGAGAAACAAGGTGCAATGGGGTGATCTGGCACGAATGGCATCAGTAACAGCCTTGATAAAGCTGTGGGTTGAAGATTGAGAGATCCCAGATAGGACCCTAGGCACTCCTTGGAAGGAGCCAATTTCATAAAAGTTCAACACAGCAGTCACCTTGACAACCGCCAGGACAGAATGGCACCCACCTGAAATACCTCCACAGAGGCCAGCATCCCATCACCAACTCACCCTCTATTTACATGTGGAGAGTCCTTGACACATAAGAACATAAGAACTAGGAGCAGGAGCAGGAGTAGGCCATCCAGCCCCTCGAGTCTGCCCCGCCATTCAATAAGATCATGGCTGATCTTTTTGAGACTCAGCTCCACTTACCCGCCCACTCACCATAACCCTTAAGTCCTTTACTGTTCAAAAATTTATCTAGCCTTGCCTTAAAAACATTCAGCGAGGTAACTTCAACCGCTTCACTGGGCAGGGAATTCCACAGATTCACAACGCTTTGGGTGAAGAAGTTCCTCCTGACCTCAGTCCTACATCTGCTTCCCTTTATTTTGAGGCGATGCCCTCTAGTCCTAGTTTCACCTGCTAGCGGAAACAACCTCTTTGCCTCCACCGTATCTATTACCTTCATAATCTTATATGTTTCTATAAGATCTCCCCTTATTCTTCTGAATTCCAATGAGTATAATCCCAGTCTACTCAGTCTCTCCTCATAACCCAACCCTCTCAACTCTGGAATCAACCGAGTGAATCTCCTCTGCACCCCCTCCAGTGCTAGTATATCCCTTCTCAAGTAAGGAGACCAAAACTGCACACAGTACTCCAGGTATGGCCTCACCAGGACCCTATACAGCTGCAGCATAGCCTCCCTGTTTTTAAACTCCATCCCTCTAGCAATGACAGACAAAATTCCATTTGCCTTTTTAATTACCTGCTGCACCTGTAATCCTACTTTTAGCGATTCATGCACAAGGACACTCAAGTCCCTCTGCACAGCAGCGTGCTGCAATTTTTCACCATTTAAAACATAGTCCATTTTGCTGTTATTCCTACCAAAATGGATGACCTCACACTTATCAACATTGTACTCCATCTGCCAGACCTTTGCCCACTCACTTAGACACTCTATATCCCTCTGCAGGCTTTCAATGTCTTCTGCACACTTTGCTCTACCGCTCATCTTAGTGTCATCTGCAAATTTTGACATACCACATTTAGTCCCCAACTCCAAATCATCTATGTAAATTGTAAACAATTGCGGTCCCAACACTGATCCCTGAGGCACACCACTAGCCACTGACTGCCAACCAGAAACACACCCATTTACCCCTACTCTTTGCTTTCTACTGGTCAACCAATCCTCTATCCATGCCAATACATTACCTGTAATACCATGCAACTTTATCTTATGTAGCAGCTTTTGGTGTGGCACCTTGTCAAGTGCCTTCTGGAAATCCAGATACACCACATCCACAGGTTCCCCATTGTCCACCATGCAAGTAATGTCCTCAAAGAATTCCACCAAATTAGTTAAACATGACCTACCCTTCATGAACCCATGCTGGGTATTCCCAATGGGACAATTTATGTCCAGATGTCTTGCTATTTCTTCCTTAATGATAGATTCAAGCATTTTCCCCACTACCGAAGTTAAGCTAACTGGCCTATAGTTACCTGCTTTTTGTCTACTTACTTTTTTAAACAGTGGCATCACATTGGCTGTTTTCCAATCTGCGGGAACCACCCCAGAGTCCAGTGAATTTTGGTAAATAATTACTAGTGCATTTGCTATTTCCCCCATCACCTCTTTTAGTACCCTGGGATGCATTTCATCAGGGCCAGGAGACTTGTTTACCTTTAGCCCCATTAGCTTGCCCAGCACTGCCTCCTTAGTGATGATGATAGTTACTAGGTCCTCACCTGCTATAGCCTTCTTGCCATTAGTTTTCGGCATGTTATTTGTGTCTTCCACAGTGAAGACCGACATGAAATAACTGTTTAATGTCTCGGCTATTTCCTCATTCCCAGTTATTAAATTGGCTTTCTCATCCTCTGAAGGACCAATGTTTACCTTCGCCACCCTTTTACGATTTACATATTTATAGAAACTTTTGCTGCCTGTTTTTATATTCTGAGCTAGTTTACTCTCATAATCTATCTTACTTTTCTTTATAGAGACAACAAGGTGCAGGGCTGGATGAACACAGCAGGCCAAGCAGCATCATAGGAGCAGAGAGGCTGACGTTTCGGGCCTAGACCCTTCATCAGAAAAGGGGGAGGGGAAGGGGGTTTTGAAATAAATAGGGAGAGAGTGGGAGGCGGATAGAAGAGGGATAGAGGAGAGGATAGGTGGAGAGGAAACAAACAGGTCGAAGAGGCGGGGATGGAGCCAGTAAAGGTGAG
>NW_025977705.1:0-6847 GCF_021869965.1 Rhincodon typus | reverse complement strand
TGGGAGGGGGAGTTGAAATGGTTCGCGACTGGGAGGTGCAGTTGTTTGTTGCGAACCGAGCGTAGGTGTTCTGCAAAGCGGTCCCCGAGTCTCCGCTTGGTTTCCCCGATGTAGAGGAAGCCACACCGGGTACAGCGGATGCAGTATACCACATTGGCAGATGTGCAGGTGAACATCTGCTTGATGTGGAAAGTCTTCTTGGGGCCTGGGATGGGGGTGAGGGAGGAGGTATGGGGGCAGGTGTAGCACTTCCTGCGGTTGCAGGGAAAAGTGCCGGGTGTGGTGGAGCTGGAGGGGAGTGTGGAGCGGACAAGGGAGTCACGGAGAGAGTTGTCCCTCCGGAAAGCAGATAAGGGTGGGGAGGGAAAGATGTCTTTGGTGGTGGGGTCGGATTGCAGATGGCGGAAGTGTCGGAGGATGATGCGTTGGATCCGGAGGTTGGTGGGGTGGTACGTGAGGACGAGGGGGATTCTTTTTTGGTTTTTATTGCGTGGATGGGGTGTGAGGGATGAGGTGCGGGAGATGTGGGAGACACGGTTGAGGGCGTTCTCGACCACCGAGGAGGGGAAGTTACGGTCCTTGAAAAACGAGGACAGCTGAGATGTACGGGAGTGGAATGCCTCATCCTGGGAGCAGATGCGGCGGAGGCGAAGGAATTGGGAATAGGGGATAGCATTTTTGCAGGAAGGTGGGTGGGAGGAGGAGTATTCTAGGTAGCTGTGGGAGTCGGTGGGCTTGAAATGAATATCGGTTTCTAGGTGGTTGCCCGATATGGAGACAGAGAGGTCCAGGAAGGGGAGAGAGGTGTTAGAGATGGTCCAGGTAAACTTAAGGTTGGGGTGGAAGGTGTTAGTGAAGTGTATGAACTGTTCGAGCTCCTCGTGGGAGCACGAGGCGGCGCCGATACAGTCATCAATGTAACGGAGGAAGAGGTGGGGTTTAGGGCCGGTGTAGTTACGGAAGAGGGATTGTTCCACGTAACCTACAAAGAGGCAGGCGTAGCTTGGGCCCATGCGGGTACCCATGGCTACCCCCTTGGTCTGTAGGAAGTGGGAGGAATTGAAAGAGAAGTTGTTGAGTGTGAGGACGAGTTCGGCTAAGCGGATGAGGGTATCAGTGGAGGGGGACTGGTCGGGCCTGCGGGACAGGAAGAAGCGGAGGGCCTTGAGGCCATCAGCATGGGGAATGCAGTGTAGAGGGACTGGACGTCCATGGTAAAGATGAGGTGTTGGGGACCGGGGAATTGGAAGTTCTGGAGGAGGTGGAGGGCGTGGGTGGTGTCACGGACATAGGTAGGGAGTTCCTGGACCAAGGGGGAGAAAATGGAGTCTAGATAGTTGGAGATCAGTTCGGTGGGGCAGGAGCAGGCGGAGACAATGGGTCGACCAGGGCATTCAGGTTTGTGGATTTTGGGAAGGAGATAGAAGCGGGCAGTGCGAGGTCGGGGAATGATGAGGTTGGAGGCCGTGGGTGGGAGGTCACCTGAGGTGATGAGGTTGTGGATGGTTTGCGAGATGATGGTTTGGTGCTCAGGGGTGGGGTCATGATCAAGGGGGCGGTAGGAGGAGATGTCGGAGAGTTGGCGTCCGGCCTCGGCGATGTAGAGGTCAGTGCGCCATACTACAACTGTGCCTCCCTTGTCCGCGGGTTTTATGGTGAAGTTGGGATTGGAGCGGAGGGAGCGGAGGGCTGCACGTTCTGCGGGGGAGAGGTTGGAGTGGGTGAGAGGGGTGGAGAGGTTGAGGCGATTGATGTCTCGACAGCAGTTGGAGATGAAGAGGTCGAGGGAGGGTAGGAGGCCTTGGGGTGGTGTCCAGGAGGAGGGGGTGTGTTGGAAGCGGGAGAAGGGGTCAGTAGAGGGAGGGTTAGGTTCACGGTTAAAGAAGTAAGCATGGAGGCGGAGGCGGCGGAAAAACTGCTCTATGTCCAAGCGTGAGCGGTATTCGTTGATCTGTGGGTGGAGGGGGACAAAGGTGAGCCCTTTACTGAGGACTGACCGTTCGTCCTCAGTAAGGGGTAGGTCTGGGGGGATGGTGAAGACTCGGCAGGGCTGGGTGCTGCTGTCTCCTCTGGAGGTGCTGGCTGTGGAGGCTGTGGGCGGAGCTGTGTCGGCGTCGGCTGTGGGCGGAGCTGTGTCGGCGTCAGCTGTGGGCGGAGCTGCGTCGGCGTCGGCTGTGGGCGTCGTCCATTTGCACCATCATGGCTTTGTGACTCATCACCTTATGTATGCACATGCTATTCTCCAAAACACAGAGGTGAAGTCATTTCTATTGAAAATGGTCAAAAAGTCCAACAACCTGAATACAATCAACAGACCATAATGATTTAAATGGTAATAGTCTGGAGTATCAAGGATCTGTTAATACTTGTCAATTGGAAGATCAAATGGGGAAAAAAAATTCTGATATCTGGGTTTCCCACAGGTCTGGCCGAAAGCAAAATCGCATGGTCCGTTCTAAATTCGGTAATAAGTTCCTTAAGCCATAATAACTGGTTAGCTGGCTATCCAGCTGGGAAGTAGCCAGGGAGTGAATTGGAGGTAAATCTGGGATTAGCAGGGGCATGATGGTGTTGGTCAGGTTTCAGGGGATTGGACAAATTGGACACTGGAAGGATAGTAATGTTAGCTGATCATGATGGGGATGGGAGGAGGGTGTTCCTGTTTTTTTTTTGGGGGGGATAAATGCAAAAGCATGGTGTACCAAAGGGAAAACACTTCTATTGTTCTTGACCCACAAGCAGTGCTGTAAAGATGTTTAGTTGGTGGATCGAGCCTTAGCTTTCCTGCTACCTAGCAAGATCGACCTACAAGAATGAAAAATAAAACTTCACTTAAATGAAAATATGGAGCTTTATTTAAATACTTTAGTCACCAATCTGCCTCCTAGGAGGGATTGGGTCCCTCCCCAACTATAAACCCTCCACTCATTTCCATTCAAACTGGAAGTGGGTGAGTTGGAAGTCAGCTAGGTTCTTCAATTTTCTTTAACATCGGATCCACCTCTTAAATTTGAAAATTCTTTCTCAAAAGTCTCTTAAAAACTTGAGAATTGTCAAAAAAGGCACATTGTGCCAAATCATTTTATCGCAAGCATACCAATTCAAAGAGAAAAAGACTAACATTTATACTGCATGAGAGTAGAGTGCTAATTAGGAATATAATTGGTAGAGGCATTGCCATGGAGAATTGGCCAATTAATTGGACGACATTTGCAGGATAATTCTGAGTGTACAATGAATTACGCTGAAAACTAATTTAGGATTGTTAGTTGGGCTTGCAGTTGGATGCATTTTTGTGGTGTACTGGAAACTAACTATATTAATAGTCAAGATTCCATTATTTGCATACATGTACATGCACCGCACCTGTTTCAATTCAATAAGTAGGTGACAGTCATTCGCTGATTCATTTCTCAGGCAATGCAATGACCGATCATATTCAATCTGCTGATTTAAAATTTAAGTGAAGCCTGGCAGTGAACTGTTATTCAGCATTGATGGGTGCATTCTTCACAGCAACACATCTACCAGTCAGAGTTCATTTGCCAACTTGATTTTCTACGTCTTAACCAAAGTAATACAGATGACAAACAGTCAGATTTGTATTGAGTTAGATATCTGGAAGTTTATTAACAACTAGCTATGTACACTAATGTGACATCTCAGGCTTACATATACAATCTGGGTTATATGCTTACTTAGATTACTGTTATACTGTCTACATAATTGACTGGTTAACTAGCAGACCAAATGTCTCATAGACTGCCTGCTAACTGAATGAACATAGAGTAAGATGGAGGCCTCTGTACTTGAGCATCATGTCAAGATTTCATCTAATTATCTTAAAAGTATCATGCCTTTCTAACTTCTATGCAATAATTCAAGAAGTGGGCATGGTTTGGGAGAGTATTGTGGGCCCATAAAAATAGATATGCGCACTTAAAAGGCTCCACTTCCTTCCTGTCAGCTTCTAATGAGTAAAACATCCAAGGCTAATTCAGGTCAATAACTGTTCAACTGAGACATTCACAGGGGAATTGGATGATTAGATGAATAAATGTATTGTGCAAGGCTATGGGGTAAAAGCAGGAAATTGGCCGTATATAACAATGTTCATGTGAATGTCTAGAACAGACACAGTGGGATGAATGGCCTCCTTCTCTGCCAATAACACTTCTGTGATTCTGTGATTTGGTGATTTTAAAACAACTTCCAAGACCTATGCACATGATGAACACATATTCATGAATTATAAGCTGACCCCTCAACCACCCAAGAAAGCAATGATGATAAAATAACTGGAAAAAGGCTGAACCAAATGGACTTTAGATTAGATTAGACTTACTACTGTCACGTGTATATAAAAGCAGTGAAAAGTGATGTTTAGTGTCGCCACACTCTGGTGCTGTCTTAAAACACAGAATATAATGCAAGGTATCAATGCAATAGAGTTCACCTTTACGTTTCCTTCAAAATTGGCCTTGCCTTCTTCTTATTATGGGCTCCAGGGTCTCTGGAAAGGGCTCTGGGGTCTTAATTACGGCCTCCGTCTCTGCCAGTGTTCCCACGACCACTGTGTCAGAGCTGGAGCCATGGGCCTGGCTCCAGGCTCCTCCACCCGCAATGCTAAAGTCTTTGCAACTGCCGCAAAGGCCCAAGTTAAAATTCTTTCCTAACTGTTAGACATTCCATGCTATAATTTTCTTTTTTCATTGAACCTTTTCTTCTCCATACTACATGTTAATTATAATGTAGAACAACATGAATAGGTGAGAATATTCTTTCTGTGCCTTCAGCATTAGTTTAACCCTTTGATTAATCCAGACCAACAAACCATGTTGTAAAATGTCTAACTGCCAGGAATCATCCTGAAGCATTAATGAATAGTTTAGACTTTGTACTACAAGCAAAGACCTGAGTTCAAATTTATAAACGGATCTTTTGAAAATCATCTCAGCTCCCACAAACACTTAACAATTTTGTAATAAGTTTATTTACAAAAATAATTTAAGGATTTAATTGGTACTTTCACTACCCACGGGGCATGTGAAGTGGTGGTTAGTGCTCAGCAGCAGTGCAGGTTTTACAATTTATTTAAAGATATAATTGTGATCCTCCCTGAAGTTATATGCCTACAGAAAAAGCAAGTCATCTTACCTCCTAACCTCATACTTGCTTTAAACTGAAAGAGCATCCAATCTCATAGTGAAGTGGTTGGATAGGCTGAGGAATTGGACTGAGGCTTAAAATTGAGAACAAGGCATTTGGTAAAGGCATTAAAGATCCTGCTAAACTCTAATGGCCTGAGGTTGAAATTGATCCTCAAACCTTGTTCAATTTAACCCAAAAATATTGTAGGCATTTTTCAGGCTCCCTGATGCAGTTTTGGGAGCTGACCAGTTTCAGCCAACTCCAGTGATGAACTGACCTGCACATGAGTGTTAGGATTTGGACTACGGGGTTGTTTGTGTGTGTGTGTGTGTGTGTGTGTGTGTGTATGTATTTGGGGTGGGGGGGAGGGGGCAGTGGTTATGGTGTTGGATTGAAATTAACAGGTGGAAGTTGATTGTATTTCAGCAATGATCAACGTTGCCCTTGCTCCTTCTGACTCCATGTCCATTACATGGACATGTGATCATTGTAAGACCCTGTTGCCATTCTTTGAGTGGCTGGTTAAAACCCAGAACTACTGGGTGGAGAATATCTGACAGAAGCTCTGCCCACACAGTTCAGTCAGATTTCTACAACTGGCCCTTGAATCATGGCTTGCATATCGAAGCTGCCCAATGCCTGTTTCAGGTGGGATTCTTCTATAATTTAAAATCCAGCAGCTTCAATTCGGCAGCTGGCACACAATGTTGGAGAGCAGGCACAGGAAATTGTGATCATCTTATATTGTTAATCTTCTGGGCAAAAGAGTGGGTTAATAACTTCTCCTCCATTAGAAACATAGAGTTATAGAGCACGGAAACAGACTCTACAGTCCAACCAGTCCATGCTGACCATAATCCAAAATAAACTCATCCTAACCCCCTGCGCTTGGCCTATATCCTTCCAAACTTTTCCTATTCATCTACTTATCCAAATGTGTTTTAAACATTCTGACTGTACCCGCATCCATCACTTCTTCCGGAAGTTCATTTCACACACGAACCACTCTCTGTGCAAAAAAAGTTGTCCCTCATTACTTTTTTTTAATTCTTTCTCCTCTCGCCTCAAAAAAAATGTATCCCTTGGTCTTGAAATCTCCCATCCCAGGGAAAAGACACCTGTCTATCACCTTATCTATACCCTTCTTGATTTTTAAAATCACTGTTAGGTTTTCAATCCTTGTGTGGCCAGTGTCACCAACAAGATATAAGATTTCTCACCATTTATGATGCAATGTGGAGCTTACATTATAAACACACTCACAGCTATGGGAGGGGGACAGCTGAGATGTTCAAGTATTTGAATGCAAAACAGTATCTATGTGTAATGTGGGCTAGGAATTTCTCGGGAGCTGCCAGATGTGCACTGGAAATCCTGCTCATTCAGGATGCCCACTACTCGTCAGTTAATGTCAACCAAACAGAAGTCCCTCCACAGAAATTCTCAGCTCATAGTTCGCAGAAATTTCAGCATCCCAGTAATGTGTTTCACGACGAGAAAGGCTCACACAAGGAAAGTGGTACAGATAAGAAGCAGACATGGCAAAGGTAATATTTTGTTGTGGTCCTTATATTTCACTCACATCAATTCTGTGACAAATTTAGTTCTGGATCCTCATAAGTATTTCTGTTAGTTTGCCTGAACGCAATAAACAACTGCACCTCCCAGTCGCGAACCATTTCAACTCCCCCTCCCA
>NW_025977704.1:0-6848 GCF_021869965.1 Rhincodon typus | reverse complement strand
TCTGATGAAGGGTCTAGGCCCGAAACGTCAGCCTTTCTGCTTCTATGATGCTGCTTGGCCTGCTGTGTTCATCCAGCCCTGCACCTTGTTGTCTCATAATTAGTGCCTTGTGTAGTTTTAGCAAAATATTCTTTAATTTACACTCCAATCCCTTTGAACTAAAGGCCAACATTCCACTTGCTAGCTTTCATATACGAAGACTCCCAAATACCCTCTGTTCTGTAGCTTCCTGCAGCCTTCCTTCATTTAAATAGTATCCTCTCTTCTTCCTGCCAAAGCGCGTAACCTCACATTTTTCTACATTATATTCCAGTTGTTCAAGTTTTTGCCCCCTTGCTTAACCTGGTCTATATTATTGTATAGAATCTTTGCGTCACTCTCACCACCTGCGTCTCCACCTATTTCTGTGTCATTCACAAACTTGACAACATTTTGTTCATTTTCCTCATTTAAGTCATTAATAAACATTTTAAATAATTGTGGCTCTAGCACCGAACCCTGCGGGACTCCATTAGGTATAGGTTACCATCCTGAAAATGTCCCCTTTATCCTAACCGTCTGCCTCCTATTAGTTAGCTAATTCTCTACCCATGCTCAAATACTACCACTAACACCTTGGGCTCTTATTTTATTAAATAGCCTAATGCATAATACTTTATTAAAACACGTTCTGAAGATCCAAATATATTACATTCACTACTTACCCCATTATCTTTCCTGCTTGTCACCTCCTCAAAGAATTGTATTAAGTTTGATTTCCCCTTTGTGAATTCATGCTGACTCTGCTTGATCATATTATGTATTTGTAAATGCTCTGTTATTATGTCCTTTATAATAGACACTAACAATTTTCCAATAACAGAAGTTAAACTAATTGGTCAATAATTAAATTGACGTTTCGAGTTGGGACCCTTCCTGAAGAGGCGTCCCGACCTGAAACGTCAACTTTCCTGCTCCTCTGATGCTGCCTGGCCTGCTCTGTTCCTCCAGCTCCACACTGTGTTATCTCTGATTCCCGCATCAGCAGTTCTTACTATCTCTGGTCAATAGTTTTGTCCTTTTTCCTTTTTAAATAAAACTTTTCCAGAATTTAAGGAATTTTGCAAGATTAATATTCAGTGTATCCACTATCTCTACATCTACTTCTGTTAATATGCCAGAATGTATCCCATCAGATCCAAGAGACTTAATGGACTTGAGCCCCATTAGTTTCCCTCCCAGATGTATTTCACCCTAGGGTCCTAAAAAAAATTGTTCATGAGACAATAGGTGTGTTCATGTTAATTTTCCAAAGTTCCCTAGATAGAGGAGAGGCTCCATTGAACTTGAAAGTAGCAAATATAACTCCTTCATTCAATCAAGAAGGGAAGAAGGCAGAACACAGGGCACTGTACGGCAGTTAGTTTGATGACTGCTACGGTGAAGGTGTTAAAATGCTCATTAGAGAGATTCCAGCTGTGCATTAAAAAATTTAGGTTATCAGGAAAAGTCAGAACTGTTCCATCAAATAGAAAACATGTTGAGCCAATTTATTGAGATTATTTGAAGGAGGGGCATGTGCTGTGGATAAAGAGCACCCTGTTGATATACTATTCTTGGATTTTCAGAAGCCATTTGATATAGGGTCACATCAAAGATTTTATTATAGAAAATAAAAGCCCATGTATATTGAAAATAACATAATAACATGGATAAAAGATTGGCTGGCTGCCAAGAAACAGAGAATATGCATATTTTTTAAGACAAAGATTGATAGATTCCTGTGAGGCAAGGGTGTTAAGAGTTATTGAGGTGGATGGGAATGTCGAAGTCAAAACAAAAATGAATGAGCCTTTATGCTATTGAGTGGCACAGCAGACTAGAGGAGCTCCATGGTCTATTTCTACTCCTATTTCATATATTTGACAAAATATGTCTTTTCTTTCAGCAGTACTCAAGTTCTCTGCTACCAAAAGACTACTTGTAACTAATAGTAATTATCCGTAATTCACAAAGGATCATTGACTATCATAGATGTAGAGCTGGATGAACACAGCAGGCCAAGCAGCATCAGAGGAGCAGGAGAGCTGACTGAAGAAGGGTCCAGACCCAAAACGTCAGCTTTCCTGCTCCTCTGATGCTGCTTGGCCTGCTCTGTTCATCCAGCTCTACACCTTGTTATGTCAGAATCAACGGTTTATTTTCAGGATTGTAAATTATAACTAGAAACATAACAAATCAGAGCAGGAGTAGGCTATTTGGCCCTTCAAACATACTTTGTCATTCAACATGATCGCGGCTGATCATCCAACCCTTGTTCCTGTTTCCTGCCCATACCCTTAAATCCTTCTGCCCTAAGAGCTACTTGCTAACTCCTTCTTGAAAACATTCAATATTTTGACAATGATTGCTTTCTGTGGCAGGAAATTTCACAGCCTCCTCACTCTCTGGGTGAAGCTATTTCTTCTCATCTCAGTCCTAAATGGCCAACACACGTATGTTTAGACTGTGACTCCTGGTTCTAGACTCCCCCACCATCAGGGACATCCTACTTGCATCTAACCTGTCTAGTCCTGTTAGAATTTTACAGGTTTCTATGAGATCCCAACTCATCCCTCTAAACTTCAGTGAACATCGTCCTAACTGATTGTATCTCTGTTTATACATCCGTCAGTCCTGCTAGCCCAGGAATCAATCTGAAAATTGATAAAGTGTCACAAGGATCAATGCAGGAGTCTCAACTGCATTGCCATTTATATTAATGCTGAAATGAAAGGGCCTAGTGAATGGTAGCCAAATTTACCTGACACATTTACTTTATAAAATTTACAAGATTTGGTCAATTTCATAAACATGATAACTGTACTTGTATTTGTGTAGCTTCTTGTTACTTCTCTTGAAAACATCTTTCAGTTCTTCCTAAGCAATAGACCATTTTCCATCTCAATAATTTACTACATGGACAAAAGCAGGCACTAGTTTTCACATACGAAGATTCCACAAACAACAACGAGCAAAGTGAAAAACCCTGTTGAGTCTTGTGGAGTTGGTTGTTGGAATGATGCTCAGCAGGACTTCACGAAACCTCCCTTGGCTTCTCTACAGCATTCATTTGGGAAAATTCCATGCCGTGACACAGGAAAAACTTTCATGTTCAGGTTCCTGCATTGTCAAGTTGATAGTAAAGTGAACATCGACCAATTGGATTAGGGTCCCAGTTCCTGACAATTGCTGGGTTTTTGCATAGATCCCTGAGCAGATAGGCCTGTAACTTTAAGATAGTTAGTTGACATCACGACATGTGATAAAAAGGAACTGGCCTTATCTTCTGTATCAGTATCATCAATGCTGTTGTTATTGCAGATCCTGGATATTTGCTGTATGTTATCAGCAAGCACGAGGGCCAGGTTGGATGTAAGTCTATAACAGTGCAAGTAGTTAGTGTCACCAATAAACTTTGAGACATCTGTCTCAATAAAAAAAGATGTACTGGTCCTGGAGCGGGTCCAGAGGAGGTTCACGAGAATGTTCCCAGGAATGAAAAGCTTAACATATGAGGAATATTTGAGGACTCTGGGACTATACTCAATGGAGTTTAGAAGGATGAGGGAGGATCTAATTGAAACTTACAGAATACTGAATGGTCTGGACAGAGTGGATATTGGGAAGATGTTTCCATTGGTAGGAGAGACCAGGACCCGAGGGCACAGTCTTAGAGTAAAGGGAAGACCCTTTAGAACAGAGATAAGGAGAAGCTACTTCAGCCAGAGAGTGGTGAATCTATGGAATTCACTGCCACAGAAGGCTGTGGAGGCCAGGTCATTGAGTACATTTAAGACAGAGGTAGATGGGTTCTTGATTGTCAAGGGGATCAAGGGTTACGGGGAGAAAGCGGGAGAATGGGGTGAGAAACTTATCAGCCATGATTAAATGGCAGAGCAGATGGGCTGAAGGCCTAATTTCTGCTCCTGGGTCTTACAGCCTTATGGTCTTATCAGTCTTCATGTATATGTGACCTCTGCCTCAGGGGAGTCCAACCATTTTCAGCAGCTTCATGAATGACCATCCATCCATCATAACATCAGAGGTAGGAATGATCTCTGGTGATTGTACAATGTTCAGCACCATTTGCGACTCCTCAGATACTGGACCAATCCATGTTCATATGCAACAAGATCTGAACAATTGGGTGACAACTGGCAAGTAACGTTCACTACACATGAGGAATTCCCTCCCAAATGGCACTGTGGGTCTACTTACAAAATAGGGACTGCAATGGTTCAAGAAGGCAGCTCATTACCACCTTCTCAAGGGGACAACTAGGGATAGGCAATAAATGCTGGGCCCAGCCAGCGATGCCTATGTGCAATGATTGAATTAAAACAAACACTAAAATCATATCAGTCTGTCACTGATGTACAGCCAATAATCCCACCCCCTGCAAGATCCTCCAACTCATCAAGGGGTGGAAGATTAATCGAAGACTTGTGGATTTGATGAAGAGCACGTGGAGATAACTGATCCATGTCAACATGAAGCAGAAGTGGGCTGGTGTCTGGGGGACGTACTGTAATTGTAAGAATCAGGCAATTTGAGGAAAAGGCAGTGGTTGACTGGCAGAATCAGAATGTTGCCAGTGAGCTATTGTGAGGTTAAGCATTTGTGATGTTCTCAACATGAAGGGTACAATTATTGTATTAGAAATGTTCTGGTGTCAGTTGCTATTACTGGCTCAATCAATCTGCATTGACAAGAGTTCTTAGGCTGTCAAACTCAGTTCTGCCTGCAATGTGTAGGCATCAGGTTAGTCGCAAATTGCTAAAGTGATCAATGTTTAACCTGGTTAGGAGGCACATTAGCTACATTGGAGAAGCATCATGCCACATGAAGAGAGAATCTGTTTCCTGTCATTTGAACAGAGGTTATTTTAGGAAATCCACTCAGCAACATGTGTTTACTTTGAATTCTGCTTCATCTACCATGTAAAATATGGACAGATTAGGGAGGTTTTTACAAATATTTTCAAGAAGGAGGCAGAAGATCAGGAGGCAAAAGCATTTCAGGAGGAAATTCTAGAATTTGACCTGAGACAGATGGAGGCGCAGGGATTACTGGTGAGGTGTTTCAAGTCTGGAATCCTCAAAAAATCAGCTTTGGAGATGGGCGATGCATCAGAGGCAATACAGAGATTGGGAGGGGATCAGGTCTTGAAGGGATTTGAAAATGAGCATGAGTGTTCATTTGAAATTGAGGTTTCACCAGACCAAGAGCCAGTGCAGGTTCAGCAAGAACATTGGGGATAGGATAGGGGCAGCAAACCTTTGGGTAACCCAATGGGGGTGATGATTGGGGGTCGGGAGAATTCTAACATGGTCATGTCTAAAGGTAACAAGGGAATGGATGTGGAATTCATCAGCAACTGAGCTGAAACAAGGCAGGAACAGGCAATGTTACAGTGGTCTTGCTGTGGCTCAAGTACTTGCCCAGAGGGACATCCAGAGGCTACTGGAGGGCAAGGATCTGGAGATGGGTTAGCTCAGTTGGCTGGATGGCTTACAATGCAGAGTATACCAACAACATGTGTTCATTTATTTTTATTTGTGGGATGCAGGTGTTGCTGGCTGGCCAGCATTTCTTACCCATCCCTAGTTGCCCTTGAGAAGGTGGGGGTGAGCTGTCTTCTTGAACCACTGCAGTCAACCTGCTGTGGGTTGACCCACAATGCCATTAGGGAGGGAATTCCAGGATTTTGAACCAATGACAGTGAAGGAAGGGCAATACGTTTCCAAGTGAGGATGGTGAGTAGTTTCGAGGGGAACTTGCAGGGGGTAATGTTCCCATATATCTTTTGTCGTTGTCCTTCCAGATGGAAGTGGTTGTAGGCTTGGAAGGTGCTGTTTAAGAATCTTTGGTAAATTTCTGCAGTGCATCTTGTAGATGGTACACACTATTACCGCTGAACATCATTGGTGTCAGCACACTATACCAACTGAGGTTAAATCACCAGCAATCATCTCTCCAATGAGCGAGCAGTCCTATGGTCAGGTAGGACTATGACGACTCTACCCACTTACCCTTTACCATGTCAGACACTTAACCATGCAGGAATGAAATTGATGGTGGGTATCAAAGGCATTAGAGAAAATGTTTGCTGGTTTTGGGCTTATCTCAGGGCATCCAGTCTGACAAATCAGAGCTCACAGAGATGTTGAGACAGGTGGTTGTTTGATGATGTCTGTCAAATATTGTCATGAGACACAAGATGTAGTTAAGAAATAAATGGGATCCAGGATAGCTTGTTGGAGAACGTTTGGTATGGAAGCAAGAAGAGAAAAAAATTGACTTTCTTTATTGTCTCATGGGATGAGGACGTCCCTAATTGCCCCTAAACTTAGTGACTTGCTGGAATATTTCAGAAGGCAGTTAACAGTCAGTCATATTGCTGTGGGCCGAGAGTCATGTGTAGACCAAACCAGGTAAAGATGGCAGATTTCCTTCCCCAAAAGGCACTAGTGATCCAAATGTTTTGATGACAATTGATGATATAGATTCATGGGCACAGTTAATGGAATTAGCTTTTATATGCAGACTTTTATTAATTGAGGTTAAATTCCACCAACCATCATTTAAACTATATCAGTTATTTTAATTGTTCATGCCTAATAGCTCAGAGGATAGTTAAGAATCAACAACATCACTGTGAGACTGGAGTCACATGTTGGCAAGGACAGTAGTCATAAAGGGCTGTGATAAACAGTAGCTAAATGCTCACTCTTAAGCCAGCACTTTATTGAATTTAAATGCAATATCTACCATGACAACAAGGTGCAGGGCTGGATGAACACAGCAGGCCAAGCAGCATCATGCAT
>NW_025977703.1:0-6848 GCF_021869965.1 Rhincodon typus | reverse complement strand
TTTGTTTCCTCTCCACCTATCCTCTCCTCTATCCCTCTTCTATCCGCCTCCCACTCTCTCCCTATTTATTTCAAAACCCCCTTCCCCTCCCCCTTTTCTGATGAAGGGTCTAGGCCCGAAACGTCAGCCTCTCTGCTCCTATGATGCTGCTTGACCTGCTGTGTTCATCCAGCCCTTCACCTTGTTGTCTCAGTAATTGTAGAGGGATGTTTTTCTGACTGGAGGTCTGTGGTCAGTGGTGTTTCACAGGATCAGTGTCAGGACCTCTGTTCATAACATATATAAACAATTTGGACGAAAATGTCAATGGTCTGATGAGTAACTTTGTAGGTAACACAACACAAAATTTGGTGGAGTTGTCGGTGGTCAGAACATTGTCAAAGGATAAAGCAAGATGTCGATCAGTTGGAAAGTTGGATGGAGAAGTGGCAGATGGAGTTTAATTCGGACAAGTGTAAGGTGATGCATTTTGGGAGTCAAGTGCAAGAAGAAAGTATACAGTAAATGGCAGAACCCTTAGAAGCATTGATAAAAAGAGAGATGTTGGAGTGCAAGTCCATAGCTCCTTGAACGTGGCAATACAAGAGGATAAGGTGGTTAAGAAGGTGTATGGCGTGCTTGTCTTCATCAGTTGAGGTATTGAGTATAAAAGTTGGCAAGTCACATTGCAGTTATAAAACTTTAGTTAGGCCTAATTCAGCGTATTGTGTGCAATTCTGATTGCGACACTTGGGAAGGATGTGGAGGCTTTGGAAAGGTTGCAAGAGAGGTTTACCAGGATGTTGCCTGGATTGCAGTATTTTAGCTATAAGGAGATGTTGGATAAACTTGGATTGTTTTTGCCAGAGCATTGGAGGCCGTGGGATGACCTGATAGAAATATATAAAATTATGAGAGGCATAGATAGGGTGCATAATCAGAGTCTGTTTCTCAGCGTGGAAATGTAAAATACTAGGGGACATAGATTTAAGGTGAGAGGGGGAAAGTTTAAAGAAGATGAGCCAGCCAGAGGCTGATAGGTGCCTGGAATGTGTTAACAGGGGAGGTGGTGGAAGCAGATATGATAACAACATTTAAGGCAGACACATGAACAGGCAGGGAATAGAGGCACATGGACCACTTGCAGGCAGATGGGATTAGTTTAGAATGGCACCATGGTCGGAGCAGACACAGTGGGCCGAAGGGCCGGTTCCTATGCTGTGCTGTCCTTCTGTTCCATGTTCAATATTATTAACCTCTCCTTATACGTCATCCCAGGAATCAGTCTGGTAAACCCTCGCTGCAATCTATAGCAAGAACATCCTTACTCAGAAAAAGAGACCAAAACTGCACACAATATTCCAGATGTGGTCTCAAAGAGGTCCTTTATAATTGGATCAAGACATCCCTGCTCCTGTACTTGAATCCTCTGCTGTGAAGGCCAAAGAACTATTTACCTTCTTGACCGCCTGCTGCACATACATGCTTCTTTTCAGTCACTCGCATAGGAGCACACCCAGATCTTGTTGAACATCCCCCTCTCTCAAGTTATAGCCGTTTAGATAATGATCTGTCTTCTTGGTTTTGCTACCAAAGTGGATAATCTCACATTACACTGCAACTGCCATGTTTTTGCCCACTCACTCAGCTTGTCCAAATCACACTGAAGCACCTCTTGCATTCTCCGCACAGATCACCCTCCCACCCAGCTTTGTCTCATCTACATTTAGTTCCCTCATCTAAATCATTTGTAATATATTATGAATAACTACGGTCCTAGCACTGACCCTCGCAATATGCCACCAGTACTGCCATTCGAAAAAAAATTGTTTAATACTCTTTTTTTCCTGCCTGCCAACTAGTTTTCTATCTTGACACACTACCCCCAATCCCATACACTTTAATACTATATGCTGATCTCCGAGGGGGAACTTTGTCAAAAGCCTTCTATAAGTCCAAATAAACCACATTCACTGGCTCCTATTCATCAAGTCTACTCATTATGTCCTTGAAGAATTCCAGTAGATTTGTTAAGCTTGATTTTCCTTTTGTAAATTCATGCTGACTCTGACCGATCCTGCCACTGTTTCCAAGTGCTCTCCTTTTAAATCTTTTGGAGCCTAACATTTTCTCCGTGACTGAAGTAAGGTTGACTGGTCTATGATTTCTGGTTTTCTTTCTACTTCCCTTTTTTAAATAGAGGCATTACAGTAAGCAAAAACCAAAGATCTGCAGATGTTGGAAATCAGAAACAAAATCAGAAATTGCTGGAAAAACTCAGCAAGTCTATCAGCATCTGTGGAAAGAAAGCAGAGTTAACATTTTGGGTCTAGCGACCCTTCTTCAGAACTGATAGCTGGGAAAAGGTTCATTTATGCTAGAGAACGGGTGGTGGGAGGGGGAAAGAGTAAACAATAAGTGGAGATGGAACACAAAGAGAGAAAAACAAGTTGGACAGACAAAGGAGTTGGTAAAGATCAGCCCGAGAGAATGAATAGCTGCTAATGGGGACAGTTAGTGATTGACAGTTAGTGTGTGGTAGCAGCCCATGTAATAACAAGGTCTGGTGAGTTGGGGGTTGGGGTAAGGACATGCAAGAAGGTGCTGAGGCCCAAACATTATTGACCTCAATGTGGAGTTGTGAAAGTTGCAGGGTTCCCAAGCGGAAAATGAGGTGTTATTCTTCCGGAAGATTCTTCCTCTAGGCTACATTAACTAACCTCCAATTTGTAGGACCTGTTCCAGAGTCTATAGAATCTTGGAACACGACCACCAATTCATCCAATATTTCTACATTCATTTCCTTAAGTACTTTGCGATGTAAATTGTCGGGCCCTAGGGATTTATCAACCTTTAATCCTGTTAATTTGTTCAAAACCATTTCCCTACTAATACTGATTTCTTTTAGTTCCTTGCTCGCACTAAACCCTGTGTTCCTCAATATTTCTGGTGTGTTATTTATGTCCACAGAAACAAAGTGTGTATTTTGTTGGTCAGCCATTTCTTTGTTCCCCATTATAAATTCTCCTGTTTCTGTTTGTAAGCCTACATTTGTCTTCACCAATCTTCTTCTCTTCACATACCTACAGAAGCTTTTACAATCAGTTTGTAAGTTCCCCACAAGATTATTCTCCTACTCTATTTTCCCTTTCTTAATCAACCACTTTGTCCTCCTTTGCTGAATTCTAAACAGACTCTTATTCTCAGGGCTGCTATATATTTTTTTCTGGTCAAATAGTATGCCTCTTCCTTCATTCCAATAATTGAATTTCTTTTGTAAGCCATTTGATTGTAACATTCACACTTCAATTTTACTCAGTGAGCCGAATGTTCCTCTGGATTGGGATACTGGAGAAATAGAGTGGGTCATCCACTTGCCACTACAAAGCTGTTGTAAATTCACACTATCTCCATATCACCTCAGCAGATATCCATAGCAGCCGAAGGCCTGGACACGTGCAACAACCTGTTGTTTGAATTTATTAAGTTGCAAGATTGAGGTTTTCTCTAGTGAGCTGAAATTAGGCGGCATCACAGTAGAACATGAAGAATGACTGGGATAGAATTATGATCTGAAGTAATATGTGCTTCTTGAGTTTTGCTTCCTCCTCTGTATTTTATTTTGTTGGAGATGGATACAACTGAGCTTATGAAACGTGTGATTAAAAACTTTCTGATGTTTACCAAAGTCTTATCTGGATTTGACCACTGTAACATTGGGAGTAACTGCACCTTTTTGTAATTAGTTATTTAATGTCTCTTAGCATTAATGACTTATCAGAGCCTGGATTCTTCTTGTGCACGCTTCACTGAACTTAACAACTCCATTAAACCTATTAGAACCTGACATTTCTGATGCATTATCGGGCTTGTTTCAGGTTTCATATGGTGACTCCATTATCTATGTTAACATCTGGCAAACTTTGATCATAAATCTTCCGCATCTTTACTTTCATTGGAATCACTTTGTCTCTGTGTACTTGAGATACGTACTTGAACTCCATTATTTTAACAGTCAAAAAGCACAAAATTCATGTCAACTGGATTCAGTCAGTTCAATTAGACGCTGAAAACCTGCAGTGGTGTGCTCTGAATGATCAAGAAGCGTAATTGTTATGCTTTTTTTTCACAGCAGTGTGAGCAAGCTCTGTGGCTCCATCATGATGCAGCCGGTGTTGCTGCAAAACACACTCACTAGGGAAACTATGGGAGAAAACCAATCGTTTCTTAACAGTACCGCAGAGAGTTTTTCTGTTTCTGTGGTTAGTCTCAGTAAGGAATTGAGCTTCTAAATCATTAGTATAAAGAAATGAGTACAGCTGTTGCAGGCAATGGTTATTGGATCTTTCTAATGAAGCCCTCATGTGCTTAATCAGTAGAGAAGAATGATGATGTATTACTGGAGCGTTAGTTCACATTTGCCCATTAAAACAGTGACGGTGCAAGGTTCAACTTTGCCTTGAGCACTGCATTTCCCACATGTGAATTTGATCCTCTTGTTTTCAATTAGATTAATGCTGGCGGCAAGTAAAATGTAGAATGGTGTTACGTGACTGCAGGAAAATTGCAAAAGACCTTTGCTGTTTTTAAAGTCCATAAAAAGTTATGATGTGCCTTTGGTCACAAACAGCTCTGCTCAACAATAACCAATTATTTTGCACTTACATCCGTAAAATCTGGAAGCAATTGGACTGCCAAAAAAAATCACCTCACATTTGAAGGAAGTTGGTTAAGGCTTCGATCTTCAAATCAATTTCTGGAAAAATCGGATCATGCCCCTGAGACCCAGCACGTAAACAGGATTTCCGCCACACTTCTGATTAAATTACAATGAAACATCAGCTCAGTGTCTGAGGAAGCTGAGGGGCTGTGTTTCACAAGTGTGAAATTGATGCAACATACTGCCGCTGTCAGAAGCATAAATTGGCAGATATAATTTATCTCACAATGCCTCATTTTGATGTCATGAAAAAAGGGTCAATTGGTAATTAAACTAAATTTGTATTTATAGGAATGCCTGGTGAATGTGATAAAATCATAGAACATTAGAACAAATAAGGTGCTGATTCTTGGAATGAGCTACCTATCTGGTTCCTTTTCTAACATAAGAATTATTTTTTTCAGATGCCTATTCACTGTCCTTTTAAACGTTCAAAATGGTGCAGCTTCCTCAACCTTTTATGTTCAGCTATTCCTCTGTGTAAAACTACCAACTGCTAAATACTAAGAAAGAATTCGTAAGTGTCTTAACAGAAGTATGTTTACGTCATTCATTTAAATGTTAAAGAAGAAGGAACATGACAAGATCCCGGTTGCTGTTAGATTAAAGGAAGGGAAGAAACCTAATAAAATTATAATCAATAAAGGAGTCCTGTTCAACAAGTGTAACATATTAAAACTCTCGCTCACTCAAAAGCATTGATGCATACCAAGTCACAATCACCAAGATTGGACATGCTCCTGGCATCCGTAAGGCCGAATTGGGGGAATCAATCTCAGTAGTAGTTAAAGTTACTCTGAACGCCTAGGCGTAGTTTAACAAAATGCTTTTTTTCCTTCTGGTTCCCAGTCAAGCTATTGAAGCTTTCGATAGAAGTATTAGGCGCTCTCCAGAATCTGTTGCCTTTCTTAAATGGAGATGTGAAGCTTTTTAATGGGTGTCATTAGACTCAGCAGCCCTCAGCTTGCATGACTTCCCATCAGGCCTTTGAAGTGATTACCAGTTGGATAAAGACACAGAAAATAAGGGCAGGGTAGGCCCTATAGCTCTTCAAGCCTGCTCCACTATTAAATATGTTTATGGCTGATCATTCAACACAGTACCCTGTTCCCACTTTCTCCTCTTTTGATCCCTTTAGTGCTAACTCACTCTAACTCCTTCCTGAAAACATTCAATGATTTGGCCTCAACCACTTTCTGTGGCAGAGAATTCCACAGGCTCACTACTCTCTGGGTGAAGGGATTTCTCATTGTAGTCCCAAATGGTCTGTTATATAACTTTAAATAGTGACACCTGTTCTGGATTTCCTGTTCATTAAGCACACCTTTCCTTTGTTTACCTTGTCTAGTCCTTTTAGAATTTTAACAGTTTCAATGAGATACCCCCTCGTTCTTTTAAATTCCAGTGAATATGGTCCGAATTGATCCAGTCTCTATTCTAATGTGAGTTCTGCCATCCAGGAATCTGTCTTATGAACTTTCATTGACCTCCATCCATAGCCAGAACATCCTTCCTCAACTAAGGCGATCAAAATGGTACACAATACTCCAGGTGTGGTCTCAAATGGTCCTGTACAACTGCAGCAAGACATCCCTGCTCCTGTGCATGAATCCTCTTGCTATGAAGGCCAATAGACCATTTGCCTTCTTCACTACCTGCTGCACTTGCACACTTACTGTTTGTGACTGACTGGTGTACAGGGATAGCCATGTCCTGTTTCGCCTTCCCTTTTCCAACCTATTACCATTCAGATACTCATCTACTTTCCTATTTTTGTTACCAAAATGGATGACCTCACTTAAATTGTCCAAATCACGCTGAAACATCTCTCTATCCTCTGCACAATTAATCCTTCCACCTAGCTTTGTATTGCTTCCAACCTGGGAGATATTACACTAAATTCCTTCAGCCAAATCATTAAAATATGATGGAAATAGTTGGGGTCCAAAGACAGACTCCTGCAGTACCCCACTAGTCACTGGCTGTTACTCTTTATTTCCTAATAAAAACCAAAAGAATTGCTGATGCTGTAAATCAGGAACAAAAATAAAGTTGCTGGAGAAGCTCAGCAGGTCTGGCAGCATCTGTGAAGGAAAAAAACAGAGTTAACGTTTCGGGTCTGGTGACCCTTCCTCAGAACTCCAGTTCT
>NW_025977702.1:0-6848 GCF_021869965.1 Rhincodon typus | reverse complement strand
GTCACAATTGTGTTGAGGGAAACAGGATGGTCAAAGGCCCCACAAACAGCAATTTGATAATAAGCAGGGAATTGATTTCAAATACACTGATATTTGCCTGGATGCCAGGGTGAGAATTCATTTGTTCTTCATCAAAGGAGAGAAATGCTTTACCTTCAGCTGAGAAGAGCATTGGTTTTGATATTGCATGGGAAAATGTGGAGGATAATCGAAGGTTAAATGATTAAATAATATGGATTGTCAGTGGGTGAGTTTTACATTGCAGAGAGGGCAATTTCAGAAAAAGGGGGCAATAAAATTATGTGGCAGGGCTGGGGGGGGGAGGTGGTGTGCAGTGTTGCCCATTCCTCACCACCGCTGATGGGTGGAATGATCAGGCCACATGGTGAGAGTGAACCTCAGCATCCTTATTGCAGATTAGTTTGTCCCTCCCGCTCAGGCAGCCTGTATCCAATGAAGGTCACACCCTGCCATACAACCCACTTCCTTAATCCCTCCCCTGCTCTATCCTCCTGATTCCATCACCCCCTTGACTTCGTGGGGGCCTGCCAGACTGAACCCTGGCAGATTCCCCCTCCCACCTCAATCATTTTACTCTTAGGTTCCAGTGCTGGTCATCACTGCAGTCCCAGCAGTGGCCACCGCTAGTGATGGCGCTGCTGAGACGAGACAGCAGATAGCCATTTTATCAGCTGATATCACTGAAAGGTAGGATATTTGAATATATGTTTGTGTGTGTGAGTGTGTGTGTGTGTGTGTGTGTGCGCGTGCGCGCGCGCGCGTGTGTGTGTGCATGTATGTATGTTTATGTGTTGTGCGCTTGTGTGTGTGTGTGTGTGTGTGTGTGTGTGTGTGTGTTGTGTGCCTGTGTGTGTGCACATGTGTGTGTCCATCTTGAGCCAGTTAAATGCCTAATGGCTGCCACATGGAGCCAGGCTCAGCCTAACTTTTCATCAAAGAGGTATATTTTGTCCTTTTTTATATGAAGAAGGGTTGAGACTGAGGTAGAGAGCAGTTTGCTTAAAGCCAATGAAGTCAACAGCTTGTGAGGCTTTGATATTTTTTAAAGTTGGAACAATAGAAGCAGCCTGAATGGGTGGGGTCAAGCTCCCACAGAACCAAGATTTTTAGTTTCAGCTTTCAGCCATTGCTGGAGTGTTGAAGCTGGATCTTGAAACTCTTATTCCTCTCTCTGTTACAGTTAAAAGCTGGGGGTCTCTTCCTGTTGCTAGAATTGCATGTGAGACAATCTATTTTACTGAATTTGCCTTTGCCAAGGGTGTGTTTATGGGACTATATTGGAACAGTTAATTAGTTGTTAATATATATTTTTTATTTTGTTAGGCATTTTGATAGTTACAGTTAAGCCTATTCTTCTCTTTAGTTTTATTTTGTCTGTATTTTAACTGTAGTGTAAAATAGTAAAAATAAAGTGTGTTTTGCTTAAAACCAAATAGTTTGTCCAATTGAATTGCATCTGGAACACAATTTCTTATGGTTAACCTTTAAAATAAGAAAAAGTTAGGGTCTAGGCTATCATCTTAATATATTTTGAGGGGGCTTGGTCTGGTCCATAATACATCTTTCTGTATGAAGCAGGTTGTCAAATTTTAAAGTTGAAAGCAAATGAGTGAATGCCCTTAAGTCACTGGATCACGAGCATCCCTGGTGCAAACGAAAATGTATTACTAGTGAAGCATTGATCCAGCATCTATTACAACATGCAAGACAATGGCATAGTGGCACTATCACTAGATAAATAACCCAGAACCTCAGGCCAACATTCTGGGCACATGGGTTTGGATCCCACCGTGATGAAATTGAATTCAATTTCTGAAAACTCTTGCATAAAGAGCCATCTAATGATGGTGATGTAACCATTGCCAAAAAGAAAACTCATCTGGTTCACTGATGTGCAAGAAATCTGCCATCCTTGCCTGGTCTGGCAGAGAGAGAGAGGGACACACATACAGAGAGAGAGAGTGACTCCAGACCCACAGAAATGTGGTTGATGCTTAACTGCTGTTTGGGTTAGGATTAGGGATGGGTAATGAATTGTAGTCTAGTCAGTGATACCCACATTCTGTTAATGCTTTATAAAAAAAACCTCCTAGGGAAAGGATATGGAAAACCTTGAATTCAATCCCAGAAGTCTTTGTCATGTAGCAGACTAACGGACTTTTAGCAGTGATCATGATGCATAAATGTTTAATATGGCATAGCAGTGTCAGTAGCAGAATAGTAGTGTGCATTGAAATACCAGAACAGGCACCTTAGAATAGAATAGAATAGAGAGGCCTTTATTGTCACATATACTCAATGAGTATAGTGAAAGGTTTATATGTCATCAATTACAGTGCCAACCTAGATACAAAAGTACCTAGGCACAGCTTCTTTAGTTACAAGACCTTAGGCAATAGATAAATGAAAAAAAAACTTGTCACAGAGTGGAGCATTTTTAAGTATTTTTCAAATTTATCATCATTCCTGGTTGTGCCTAAATAATGTGATCTATCAAGCCAGGTTGTGTCTGAGAACTAGCTTTTCCAGCATTATCCTTGTCATAACTATGTCTCTATTTACAAATCCCAGGATCCAGAAGGTTTTATGGTCAGCATAGATTTTAGCAGGTTTCCTACATACCAGATAAAAGAGCAGGTAGCTGCCCTGTTCCCAAGTTGCTATCTCTCTCTCTCTCAACAACCAGCAATGACAATAAATGTGGAAAAGACTTAAAAATGCTAAACATGTAAAGATTCAGCAATTAACTCCTCAGGAACCTGATCGATTCAATTAACTTAGATAACATGCATCCTTGGGAAAAGTCATTGCTCAGAATTATTTTCTAGCCAACAAACAGGTCACCTTCACTGAACTTGAAACTAAAATCTGATTTTCCTCCACTTTTGAACCCAAATTCCCAATTTGTAATAACATACTGCAAACCTACATCAGAATACAAAACAAGAAATTATTTCTTACCAAACACTTGTTGGTCACAATTGAAGCATTGTGTCCAAATCTTGGCTGGAGGTTATTCTTTTGGAAGGATTTGCAGGGTTTAGAGATGATGCAAGAAGAGATTTATTGGGCAAAACAGAATACAGGGAAATTTAGCAGATCTGGCAGCACCTATGGAGAGAGAGACAGAGTTAACGTTTCATAAAAACACATAAACATAAAAAATAGGAGCAGGAGTAGGCCCTTCGAGCCTACTCCATCATTCATGGCTGATCTTCAAACTCAAAACCTTGTCCCCACTTTCTCCCTGTACCTTTTGATCCCTTTAGCCCTGAGAACTGTATCTAACTTCTTCTTGAAAACATTCAATATTTTAGTCTCATCCACTTTCTGTGGCAGAGAATTCCACAGACCCACTACATTCTAGGGGATGAAATGTTTCCTCATCTCAGTTATAAATGACCTACCCCATATCCTTAGACACTGACCAATGTTTCTGGACTCCCTGGACATCAGGAACATCCTTCCGACAGTTATCCAGTCTAGTCCTGTTACAGGTTTCTATAACATTACCCTCATTTTCCTAAGTTCCAGTGAATATATTCCTAACTTAGCCAACCTTTCCTCTTGCCATCCCAAGAATCAGTCTGGTAAACCTTTCTTGCACTCCTTCCATAGCCAGAACATCCTTCCTCTGATAAAGGAGACCAAAAGTACACACAATACTCCAGATGTGGTCTCACCAAGGCCCCTGTACAACTGCAGTGATATTTCTCTGCTCCTGTACTCAAATCCTCTCACTATGAATGTCAACATACCATTTGCATTCTTCATCATCTGTTGCACCTGTGTCTTACCATCAGTGACAGGTGTACAAGGACACTCATGTCTTGCTTCACCTCTGTTTTACGTCTGATAGGCTTTTTTTCTTCAGAACCGTGTTTTTGGTTTTTTTTGCTAATCACTTCAGATTGTTGTCCTCTGGTTCTTGAACCTTCTTTCTATGAGAACAGTCACTTCATTTCTACTCTGTCCCATCCCTTCATAAATTTGAACAAACACCAGTTCTGGAGAAGAGTCATACTGACTCAAAACATTAGCTCTGTGTCTCTCTCTATGGTTGCTGCCTGTCTCGCTGAGTTTCTCCAGCATTCTTGATATTTGTTTCAGATGTCCAACAACCATAGTATTCTTTTTTTTTTAAGGATTTATGGGAATGGTTTCAGAGAAGAGGATCCTGCACTTAAAAATCCGAAAGGTTGGTGTTATCCATCTTGGGGAGAGGCCATCGCATGGAGAGTTCATGGTAATGTTCAAAATTATGAGGGATTGAAACAGAGGAGATGGGAAGAAACTGTTCCTGTTGATGGAAAGTTGAAGAACCAGAGAGCACCAATTTGAAGCGATAAAGAGCCAAATGGAAAATCTTTCCACACTGCAAGTGGTTAGGTTGTGGAATGCACCGCTTCAGGGCATGATGGGACACATTCAAACATGTCTTTTAAAACAGCATTAGATCGGACCAAATGAAATTGCAGGACTGCAGAGGTAGAACAGAGCAGTGTGACCAGCTGGGTCTTAGCTACGAGGAGAAATTGGAAAAACTTGGTTTGTTTTCCCTTGTATATTGAAGGATGAGGGGCAACCTGATTGAAGTTTACAAAAGTATGGGAGGCTTGGATAGAGTGGAGAATTGGAGTCTTTTTCCCAGTGTAAAAATGTTGATTACTCGGGGACAGAGATTTAAGGGGTAACTTTAAAGGAAACTAGAGAGGCAAGTTTTTTTGCACAGCAGGAGTTAAGAGCCTTAAATGCATTGCTAGAGGAGATGATGGAGACAGGCACAACAGCAATATTTAAGACGCATCTTGATAGATACATAAATAGGCAGGGAATAGACGGATATGGACCCATTCACCACTACTTTCTGTCTTCTATGACCAAGCCAGTTCTGTGTCCATCTTACCAGCTCACTGCAGATCCCATGTGACTTCACCTTCTGTAACAGCCTGCCATGTCAAAGGCCTTGTTAAAGTCCATGTAGAGAACAACTACCACTCCGTCCTCATCAATCATCTTTGTCACTTCTTCAAAAGACTCAAATAATATTTTTGAGACATGACCCTCCTGCCCAAAGCCACACTGCATATCACTAATTAGTCTATGTTTTTCCAAATGTGAGTAAGTCCTATCCCTTAGAAACCTCTCCAATAATTTCCCTACTACTGATGTAAGGCTCACTGACCTATAATTTCTTGGCTTATCTCTGTTGGCCTTCTTAAACATAGGAACCACGTTAGCTGTTCTCCAGTCCTCTGGGACTTCTCCTGAGACTAAAAAAATTAAAGAGACTGAAGATTTTGCACAAGGCCCCAGGTATTTCCACACCTGCCTCCCTCAGCATTCTGGGATAGATCCCATCAGGCCCTTGGGACTTGTCTACCTTAATGCTTTTCAAACCACCTACCTCATCTTCCTTTTTTTTATATTGACACACCCTGGAATATCAACATACCTCTCTCTAGACTCACCATCCACCATATCCTTGTCCTTTGTGAATACCAATGCAAACTATTCATTAAGGACCTCAGCCACTTCTTCCAGTTCCACACATAAATTCCCTTCTTTTGCCTTGAGTGAACCTACCCTTTCCCTAGTTACTCTCTTGCTCCTTGTATATGCATAAAGCACAATATACAATACCCTTTTTTTCCTTAATCCCGTGTGCTAAAGATAGTTCATGGCCCCTTATAGACCTCCTAATTCATTGTTTGAGTTCTTTGCTACTGTATTTGTATTTTTCAAGGGCTTTGTCTGTCTGCAGTTTCCTAAACGTTATGTATTCCTCCTTTCTCTTTTCAACTAAGCTCTCAATTTCTCTTCTGATCCAAACATTCCCGAATCTTGCCATTGTCTTTCACGCTGGATGCTTGTACTGAAATTTAATCAACTGGCCTTTAAAATATTTTCACATGCCAGATCTGGATTTACCTTCAAACAGCTGCCTCCAATCTACATTCCCCACCTTCAGCCGAATATTGTGATAGTTAGCTTTCCCCCAATTTAGTACTTTCACCCGAGGGATATTCTTACCCTTATCCAAAAATAACTTAAAAATTACTGAATTATGATCACTATTCCCAAAATCTCCCCCACTAAAACTTCGATCACCTGGCTGGGCCCATTCCCCGATATCAGGTCCAGTATCGCCCCTGTCCTGGTTGGACTATTTACACATTGTTTCAAAACAAACCATCCTGGATGCACCTAACAAATTCCCCTCAGTATAGGCTGCTGGCACAAAGTGAGTCCCAGTCAATACAGGGGAAGTTAAAATAGCCTACAACAACCACCCTGTTGTTTTTACATTTTTCCACAATCTGCCCACATACCTGTTCCTCTATCACCGACTGCTTATTGGGAGACCTGGGGTTTAATCCCATCAAAATGATTGCACTCTTCGTATTCCTGAGCTCTATGGCCTTGCTGGATGAGCTACCACCCCAAGGATCCCTCCTCAAAATACTTAATGCATTCCTGAGCCTGACCCTTATACAACAGCATTGAGGTAGAAGAGAACAATGGAGTTGAATGGTGGAACAGATTTGACATCATATCTCCTCCAGTTTCTGTTTTCCTTTGCAGATTTTTTTAGGCACTTCACTGGGATCTAAAGATTACATTGACTGTGATTGAAAGTCTTCATTTAGGTATCTGCTGAGGGTTCAAATCAGGTCAACGAAGCAAGCCAAGCGATGTTGACGCCCCCAGTATCAGGAACCAAATCATTCAGGCATTTTAAATTCTTAAGGTTCCAGGCAATACAATAGCGAGATGGAATTAATGAGATGTTTGGCTGAGTCATTCACTGGGTAGATCCATTTACT
>NW_025977701.1:0-6848 GCF_021869965.1 Rhincodon typus | reverse complement strand
AGCAAGGGGACAAAGTAAAATATCGACCAATTAAGTGATCGGGAAAGAAGATAACAAATGGGATATAATGTGTGAAATTATTCACTTTGGTGGAAAGAATGGAGAAGTAGAAATTTTTTTTTGAAGTGGTATGGTCATGTTGCTGGTCAGAAGGATTTGAGTTTCCTTGTACATGACTCACAAAAAATTCATATGCAAGTACAGAAAGAAATTAGGTAACTGGTATGAAAGTCCTTGTTGCAAAGACGCCAGCGTTTAACAGCAAGGAAATCATGCTGCATTTGTTCAGGACTTTGTGGAGTACTGGGTCCAGTTTTTGTCTCTGGGATATACTTTATTTCTTGAGGCTGATCCAACTCAGTAACATCATGGATAAGTGTTTACCTCAAGTCTAGTTTCCTGCCCTATCCACACATTGTCCTTTTAAATCAAAAAACCTATCAATCTCAGTCTTGAATATAATCAATGACTGATATCCATGGGGAAGAGAATTCCAATGGTCCACTATTCACTAAGTGAAGAAATGTCTCCTCATCTCGGTCCTAAATGGGCAAACTCTTTACCCTAAGACCATGTCTCCATTTCTAGATTCTCCAGCCAGGGAAGACCAGCTTCTCAACACCAGATCTGTTTCACTGAGATAATTTCTCATTCTTCTAAACTCGAGTGTACAGGCCTAATTGTCTTAATCTTGTCCAGTCCTTTGCTGAACTTTGGCACTGGGAAGTCTGTCTTATATCAGTGACCATCTCCTCCTTCACTCATTCTTAGAGCAGAGGAGGTTAAAAGAGTAGGCATTAGGGTTAGGAAGAGGTTTATTAATAGGGTCATTCAAAATCACATAGGGTTTTAACTGAAACTGAAGAAGTAGAAACTTTGTCTAGTGACAGAAATTTGGCACCATTCAGGACAAAGCAGCCTGCTTGATTGGCATCATATCCACTTCCCTAAATATCCAGTTATGACACTCAGTAACAGCATCAACAAGATGCACCACAGAAATTCACCAAAGCTCCTTAGATAGCACCTTCCAAACCAATGACCAGTTCTATCTGGAAGGACAAGGGCAGCACATACATAGGAACACAACCAACTGCAAGTTCCCCTCCAAGCCACTCACCATCCTGACTTGGAAATATATCGCGGTTCTTTCAGTGTTGCTGGATCAAAATCCTGGAATTCCCTCCCTAACAGCATTGTGGGTCTATGTACACGGGCCGCAGTGGTTCAACATGCCTACTCACCAGCACCTTCTCCAAAGCAGGCCAATTGGAAAACTCTTTCAAACAGCTAGCACAGTCAATGGTAGGCTGAAAAGCCTGCACCTGTACTACCTGGTTCCAGCAGCACAGGTCAGGCTCATTCCAAGGAAACTGAATGTTACTCTCCCAAAGAAACACACATAATGATTTACTGATCACACTCACCCAGTGAAATATTGAGAGTGACAGTTTGACTGTTCTCTTAGCTTTCCTCGTGATTCAGGTTTGACTCCTTTTGTATCTTTCATGCCTGACTGGCCTGATTCGCAGATCTGATGGTTGACAAGAGAGTGAGAGAATAAATGACAGCTCTAAATGACTGATTCCTACCTCTAGCACCTGGAGAAATCAAATGATATTTGGGAGGATAGCATTCAATGTGCTGTCTTCTCTTCCTGTGCTGTTACTGCAACATTACAGTCAAATAAATTGAAACATAAACCTTCTTTAGGAAAAAGAAAACCCTTTGAAAGTTCAAAGTGTGTCTTACAGACTCAGTCCCTAAATTAATTGGACTCATGTTGCCAGAATTGGAGCCATTGATGGGAGCCAATGATTAAAGTGTACGGCTAGGATCACAGAGCTCTAAAACTTAGCACTTCCTTTGTGATCTTTGATGTTAATTGTAGGTTATCCAATAATTAAAGAGGATTTATCCCTTTTCTGGTGCCAAATAGCCAGGACTAGAGGCAGGCATTTGCCTCTTCTCTGTCCTTCCAGAATCATTGCATTGAAGTGTGAGAGAAAATCAGATTCAGTTTTCCATTCACCCTGCAGTTCAACAGGAATCAAAATTCCTGTGTTTTCATCATCTCTGTACTGTCCATCAGCTTTGCATTTTAAAAAATCAGCTTTTTCAAATTCATCTCCAATACCCTCAAAGCCATTCGATTGTCATGATCTCAAGTTTGTTTGGGAGAGCTTGCTATTTGTGCAAATTGGCTGTCAGGTTCCCTACATTATAACAGCAACTATACTTCAAAAATACTTCATTGTCCATAAAGTGATTTGAAATACACTAAAGTTGTGATTAGTGCTACATAACTGCAAGTGTTTACTTATTTTTACCTGCGTGGTCCCTGAACTCGCCCGTCAAAGGCCTTACACATACTGTCGAAGATCAAAGGCCAAACAGAGATGCATTGGAATAACCAAACGTGGAAGTTACTAAAACATCGGTGAGGGTTTCTACAGTTGATGAGCTGAGGCAGGAGACAAGACGAACTCTCTTATGCAGATGGAAGTCAGAAGCCTTGGTGATTGGGCAGAAATGTACTGTTGAGGCTGTATAAGACTCTGGTCAAAGTGCATTTGGAATATCGAGTTTTGGACCCTGTATCTAAGGAAGGATGTACTGGTCCAGAGGAGATTTATAAGAATGATCCTGGGGACAAAGGGTTGTCATATGAGCAGCAGTTGAAGACTCTGGGTCTGTACATGATGGAGTTTAGAAGGATGGCGGGGGGAGGGGTTGGATCTCACTGAAACTTATAGCATACTGAGATGCCTGGATACAGCAGACGTGGAGAAGATATTTCCACTATTTGGAGAAAGTAGGACCCAAAAGCACAGCCTCAGAGTTAAGGGATGACCCTTTGGAACTGAGACAAGGAGAAATTTCTTCAACCAGAGGGTGGTGAATCTGTGGATCTCATTGCTGCAGAGGGTTGGGGTGGCCAAGTCATTGAGTGTATTGAGAGGATCATAGGTTATGGGGAGAAGACAGGAGAATGGGTTTGAGAAACATATCAGCCATGATTAAGTCATAGAGTCATTGAGAACATACAGCACAGAAACAGATCTTTTGGTCCAACTTGTCCATGCCAACTACATATTCTATATAAATCTAGTTCCATTTGTCAGCATGTGGCCCATATCCCTCTAAACTCTTCCTATTCATATACCCATCTAGATGCCTTTTAAATGTTGTAGTTATACCAGCCTCCAACACTTCTTCTGGCAGCTTATTCCATACATACACCACCAAAATGACAGAGCAGACTCAATGGGCCAAATGGCCTAATTGTGCTCCAATATTTTATGATCTTATGTTGAGGATTGTGAGTTCAGAAGCTCATCTTAGAGTCAAATACAACACCAAAGTTAAAAAATGTCTGAGATAGTAGGAACTGCAGATGCTGGAGAATCTGAGGTAACAAGGTGTAGAGCTGGATGAACACAGCATCAGAGGAGCAGGAAGGCTGATGTTTCGGGCCTAGACCCTTCTTCAGAAATCGTTTTTCCAGAGGAAGGAGGGTAACTTCTTCAAGGTAGGCATCTTTAGAAGAGGCTTCGCAGTGGGGTTAAAATTGTTTCAGAGATAGTAGGAACTGCAGATGCTGGAGAATCTGAGATAACAAGGTGTAGAGCTGGATGAACACAGCAGGCCAAGCAGCATCATAGGAGCAGGAAAGCTGACGTTTCGGGCCTAGACCCTTCTTCAGAAATCTATCCTGTTGCCTTCAACCATCATTATTTTTGTAATTTACTTATTCCTGCCCAGTACCCATTAAAAATCTATCCTTTTGTTCTCTCTTTCCTGAACCCTTCCCAACCTAAACTACAAAAATAATGATGGTTGAAGTCAACAGGAGGTGATATCGGAGCAAGGATAGGCAGAAGAGGTGGGGGCAGAGAGGCAAAAATGGTTCAGATTGTCCAAGAAGGAAAAAATGGGGGCAGCGACTCTAATCGAAAGAATAGATTCTGAAGAAGGGTCTAGGCCCGAAACGTCAGCCTTCCTGCTCCTCTGATGCTGCTTGGCCTGCTGTGTTCATCCAGCTCTACACCTTGTTGTCTTAAAAAATGTCGGGTTCAGTAATACAGAGGGGGTGAGAGTGGGCGGCTGGAGATAAAAGCAATGATTAAAGCCTCAGAAAAAGCTGGAGAAATTCAGCAGGTCTGGCAGCATCTGAGAAACAGAGTTAACTTCTTTAGAATCCCGCCTCAGTCTTTGTAATATCCATTTGGAAGAACTTTCTGCTCAAAGGTTGGGAGGGGTTCAGGAAAGAGAGAACAAAAGGATAGATTTTTAATGGGTACCAGGCAGGAATGAGTAAATTACAAAAATAATGATGGTTGAAGGCAACAGGAGGTGATATCGGAGCAAGGATAGGCAGAAGAAGTGGGGGCAGAGAGGCAAAAATGGTTCAGATTGTCCAAGAAGGAGAAAATGGGGGCAGCGACTCTAATCGAAAGAAAGAAGTGGTGTTACTGTTTGGGGTTAGGAGGGAGGCCGAGGACAGAGAGGGTTGGAGAGATACAATTCAGTTTGCACATCAGTTTATATTCCAGCAGGGGTCAATGAATAATAGTCGGCAGCAGGAAGATTGACTGATAGCATCCCTCCTCCTCCCCCACCCAGGGTCTCAGGTTAAGTAAAACCCAATTGCTGCTACAAATCCTAACCCGCCCAGTGAGGAGAGGAATGTGTGAATGAAGCTGGGCAGATTCCCAGTGATAGTAGCAAGACCCAATCTGAATCAAACAAAAGGGTAGGTCTGAACAGGCGAGCACAGCTCCCTGAAAGCTGGCGGAGAAACAGGCGGCTGAGTGACTGGGGTGGGGGGGGGTATCTGCTCCTGCAGCTTTCACATTGCTCCCCCCCACCCCCAGCCCGGGCTCTCTTCTGTTGGCGATGTTGTCCCGGACGGGCAGCAAGTGTTGAGGAATGTGTTTGCTCTCTCTCTCTCAGACAGCAGCCCTAGCCCACCCCCATCCCTCCCCCCGATCACAAACAACCTCCCTCTTTATCCTCTCTGTAATATTTCTCAAAAAAAAATCTGAGCCTTTTTTTTCGCTTGTGCGGGATCCGCGTTTATTGTATCGTCGAACGCTTGGAGCCAGTCTGCTCCCATTTTCCAAATCTTCCACTTCATATTAAAAGTCCCCGCTACCCCCTGGCCTGGAGCTACTGCTGAGGATTAACTCGTTGTTCGCCAAATCTCCCTGTGCTCAAAAGCAAAGTGCTGCAAATTCAAGAAAAGCAGGAGTAGGCTATTCAGCCCGTCCATGCTGTTGCTCAAGGCAGTGAGCAGCTAAGGAGAGAACACTGTTCTAGGAGCTCATCCAGGACAATAACTGGTGTGGTATCTACACCGTACAGGGTGATAGCAGCTTGTACACAGCTTCATCCATTGTTCTATTTCCATATGTTATGTATAATTCCACAAATACAATCCTCCAGACCTACCATTCCCTGAATACAGTGCCCAGACCTACCACTCCCTGGATACAGTTCACCCAGGCACAGTGCCTCCAGACCTACCATTCCCCGCACACAATGCCTCCAGACTCATGATATTCCTAGACACAGAGACCCCACAGCCACACCATTCCCAGGATATCTTTACCCACCTTCAGTTTGCAATGTACCAGCTCTAACACAGTGATGTGAATAATTTGCACACACCCTTTGATAAACCACATACTAAGTACAGTGAACAGTCTCCATATCACAAAACGTGTATAGAAACACTGAAGAAGGTACAACAAAATGACCTGAAAGAACAATGCCAGATCAAGCTGGGGATTTCTTCTCTGGAAGAGGGGAGACTGAAGGGTGATCTTTTACAATAATAAAGGGATTTGATAGGGTAGACACACACAGATGATATTTTCACTTGTGATGGAGTTCAAAAATAGTCCATCAATATAAGACAGTCACAAATAAATCTAATAATCAAGGAATTCAGGAGAAATGTCTTTACTCAGTAATGAGAATGTGGAATTTGCTCCCATAGAAAGTTGTTGAAGTGAATAGTATAGGAGCATTTAAACGGAAGTTAAATAAATACATGAGGTGAAAGGAGTGGGAAGATATGTTGAGGCAGTGAGATGGAGGGTGGGTGGGTTCTCATGTAGAGCAAAACACCAACATAAACCAATAGAGTTGAGCCAAATGGCTTGTTTCTGGACTTTAACCTTAAGTATTACACAAACAGAGAGTGTAAACTTTGCTGAAACTCCAGTCAGATCATGCGAAGTGTTGGAAGGATATTTAGACCTTCAACCAGTCAGCAGAGATTCATAAGGATGCTGCCTGGTATGAGGAAATAAATTTAGGGAGAGGCTTGAAAAATACAGTCCTTTTAGAAAATGAAGATGAACTGGCAATAAGACAGATATGTTTAAAATAATAAAAGGATGGGAAAAAGTGGATAAAAAGAGATTGTTTCTAATAGTACTGTTTCTGCTTTAGTTGTGTTAGCATCACAGACTGATATCTGCGTTTTGCCAACATTTCTCTGGGTAGCACTCGCTGAAGCTAGTATAAGCTGCTGAGGTGATTATCCTGGTAATTGAAACATTTAAATGGAGAAAATCTAAAGATGGGTCTTGAAGAGTTGAGTGATTCCTGTGCTAGTTTGTTCCATTTCATTGCTCTTGGAAAGACAGATTGTTGGAAACAAATGAAACAAATGGTCTTTGTAGCCTGTGTGAATGTTTGTAGTTGAGGGATCTGGAACCATGGTCTGCAGATTCAAGATTAATTGTAACAGATTTAGAACGGGGGCAGGAAATATATTTTTATAGAGAAATCAAATGGCAAGAAAGGAGTTTGAACAGCAGTGTCCTCTCTGAGAT
>NW_025977700.1:0-6850 GCF_021869965.1 Rhincodon typus | reverse complement strand
AGAAGGGTCTAGGCCCAATACGTCAGCTTTCCTGCTCCTCTGATGCTGCTTGGCCTGCTGGGTTCATCCAGCTCTACACCTTGTTATGGAAGAGAGAGCTTGCATAGTTTCGTTCAAATCTTCCCCATGTCCTACGCCAATGATGTATCATTTAAAATGTTACTAGAGAAATCCAGGTGGCTATTTGTACACATGCAAGTTTCCAAGTGGATGATGGATTAGCCTCCTTCCTTCGCCCCTTTGTAAACTCAATTGTATCCAGAACTTTGCTGTCCATTGCTGCAAAACCTCGAGTTCCAAAGAAGTGGCACTTCTCTATAGACTTGCACAGTTTTCCATTTCACATTTTACTCCATTTCCTTTAGGAAGTTCCCGTCAGATTCCAATTTAATTCCAATTAATTCCACCATCGTATTGGCGCACTCTCTTTTGACATTTCATGTTCAAGCTGCCATATGAAGGTGAATTGTGTTACAAGAATGGTAAAAATGGGCGATTGATGTTCAGGTTCCATTTTAATACCTGAGAGCTTCATACCTTTTAAATGAGAACAGCTATTGACCTGAAGTGCCTACTGTCATCGCCTTGGCCAAAGACTGAGGCAAGTCCAGGAAACCCGTATGGAATATACCGAACTGACTGCAGTAATGGAGGGGGTAAAGAAAAGTCTTTTCACCCAGAGGGTGGTGGGAATCTGGAACTCACTGCCTGTTAGTGTGGGAGAGGCAGAAACCCCCATCACATTGAAGAAATATCTAGATGTGTACTTGTAATGCCAAGGCACACAAGGCTATGGGCCAACTGCTGGAAAATGGGATTTTTTAAGGTCTTAGTGAAAGTTTGTAGCTCGGGTTGTGGATGCAGCTGTTTGTTAGCTTGCTGAGCCGGTTGCTCTGTGGTGTGCAGATGTTTTGTTACCATTCTAGCCAACATCATCAGTGCGACCTCTAATTGAAGCATTGGTGTTCTGCTCTGTTCAGAATTTATATGATCCTCTGGTGTGGTGGGTCTTGTCACTTCCGGTTCTGTTTTGTTAGCAGTGGTCTGTACACAGGGCCTACTTCTATAATGGGATTAGAATAGATAGGCGGTTGCTTTTGAGTGGTGCAGACCTGGTGGGCTGAAGGAACTTTTTCTGTAGATCTCTATGACTGTACCATTCCATCCAAAGCCAGTGAAACAGATAACTAAATCAACATTGAGGAAGTTGGAATTTCTGTTCAATTCACAATTGTATGATTCTTATGGCTTTCAACAAAGAAGGAAGGAATTCATTCCACTGGAGGTGAAATATTGCCTCTAGAGCATTCAACTTAGAAATGCATTGGAGTTAGACTTGGGAATGTACAAATGAATCATATTTCAGTAACTTGCCTAATATGGCAGAGAGAAGGAAGAATTCAATCATAAACACAGGACAGGGTAGGCTTTCCCTCTCTCTTTCTTTCTCTCTCTGTCCTATCATCTTTCAAAAGAAACATCTGGTGAAAAAGTAACTTGGTAAATCAACCATTCCCGGACAAATCTAAGATTCCACAAATTGCTGTACAGCTGAGGAAACAAAACAGCAGTTGAACTGTTATGGACTAAGTTTTCACCTACCAACTCTAAAAACCTAAAACTGCATCTGCTTTTATTTTTCAGTTTGTGCTAGACATCGTGCGCCTTTCTTTATTAAACTTCCCTCCCCATCAGGTCATAACAATTGTTGAAAGACTCATGGAGTGGTGACAATCTGCAACTAGAGATGGCAGAACAGGCCAAATGTCAGGAGATTGATGCATTATCGAGGCTGGGTTATGAAGTATATTCAAGGCTGAGACAGATTTTTAATCAGTAGAAGAATCAACACTTATGGGTAACAGGACAGGAAAGGTGGAGTTGATGATTATCACATCTGCCTTGATCTTATTGAATAGCAGAGCAGACTCGATGGGCTTAATGGCCTACTTCTGCTCCTATGTGTTATGATCTTACTGCAGAGAGTTACAAAGGTTATAGATAGAGGGTTGCTTCCATTAACTGAGATCTGAAGTCAAACCCGCTGTTGAACCTAGGAACTCTAGATGAAGTTCGGTTCCTTCTTACAGCGCCAGGGATCCGGGTTCGATTCCACCCTCAGACGACTGTCTGTGTGGAGTTTGCACTTTCTCCCTGTGTCTGCGTGGGTTTCCTCCGGGAGCTCCGGTTTCCTCCCATAGTCCAAAGATGTGCAGGTTAGATGGATTGGCCATGCTAAATTACCCCATAGTGTGCACGGATATGCAGGCTAGGTGGGTTAGCCATGGGAAATGCAAGAGTAGGTTCTGGGCAGGGTACTGTTCGGAGGGTCCGTGTGGACTTGCTGGGCTGAAGAGCCTGTTCCAACACTTTAGGGTTTCTATTCTCTTACTCTCTGAATCAGAAACAGCAACTGGGCAGGATGGCAGCATTAATCTGTCTGCATTGTTGTTTTTACCTGCTGGGGTGAGGTGTAGCTCGTAGCTTGAGAGCTCAGCGCTCAATAGTAGGATTTCAAGGGTGTGTCATACATGTTGTTCACAGTAATTAGCTGGTAATTTCTCAATTTATGGGGGGTGAATACATACTTGCGGTCGTATAGAAGTATGAAGTCAGCAATGAGAAACTCTGCATTGTTAGAATTGTGTGCTGGAATTAGTACCCTTTGCAACTAAAACCTTACTTCCAGGACTGAAGGTGCTTGGTGAAAAGTTGGCAAGGTCCAGAGGGGGTTATATATGTTGACTAATCCCCCTACAGTGTCCCATTTAAAGCTTCGAGGTCAGGTACCGCGGGAGTTAAAAATACCACATGCACCTCAGCTGTTCCATTTTACCAACCTCTGTTGGTTCTGCATGACATGTGCTGGACTTACATGACGTTAGATAATCCAACATCAAATTGCCTGGCCTTGATTTGAACTCAGGACCCACAGGCAAAGAGGCCTGTGTGTTAACATTATTAAGACTCCCCATCCCTAACAGCGAGTGTCTCTCAGTCCCAGTGTTCTTGGTGCGAAGCCAGCACTGCACAACCCGAAGCCTCCAGGCAATAGATGTTCTTGAATGTCAAGTTGCAGCTGCTGATTAGAGATAGTTTGAATATGATGTGGCCGGGAGTTGCAGGAGTTGAGGATCTAGTCTGAGCCCAATCGAAATTCATTGTCGGGACTCTTGTTAGTCCTGAAAACCCACAGGCCTGGCTAATTACTGGGTGAGGATAAATCAGACTCATGTGATCCAGGATTCTGAGTTCATCAGTGGCTTGTTTAATCTGTAGATAATGCTTCAGGGCAGGGACAGCACAGGGTTAGATACAGGGTAAAGCTCCTTCTACACTGTCCCCCATCAGACACTCCCAGGACAGGGACAACACAGGGTTAGATACAGAGTAAAGCTCCCTCTACACTGTCCCCATCAAACACTCCCAGGACAGGGACAGCACAGGGTTAGATACAGAGTAAAGCTCCCTCTACCCTGTCCCCATCAAACACTCCCAGCACAGGGACAGCACAGGGTTGGATACAGAATAAAGCTCCCTCTACACTGTCCCCAACAAACGCTCCCAGCACAGGGACAGCACAGGGTTAGATACAGAGTAAAGCTCCCTCTACACTGTTCCCATCAAACACTCCCAGCACAGGGACAGCACAGGATTAGATACAGAGTAAAACTGACTCTACACTGTCCCCATCAAACACTCCCAGCACAGGGACAGCACAGGGTTGGATACAGAGTAAAGCTTCCTCTACCCTGTCCCCATCAAACAGTCCCAGGACAGGGACAGCATGGGGTTAGATACAGAGTAAAGCTCCCTCTACACTGTCCCCATCAAACACTCCCAAGACAGGGACAGCACAGGGTTAGACACAGGGTAAAGCTCCTTCTACACTGTCCCCCATCAAACACTCCCAGGACAGGGACAACACAGGGTTAGATACAGAGTAAAGCTCCCTCTACCTTGTCCCCATCAAACAGTCCCAGGAAATTCAGCATATGGGCTGTGGATGATAGGCTCAGGGTAGGTCAATGTTAATGGGTTGGATTTTGTCTTTGCTGTTGAAACCTGATGAACGTGCAGCAGTACAGAGGACTGTGAGTTAGCCTGTTTATAACAGAGAAGATGTCAGAAGTTGAGGGAATTCCTGGTATTGACTTACTGAATGAGCTTATGAACCTACTGTTTTATGTGAATAAGTATTTAATAGCTCGCCACTGTAGTCATGACAATCAGAGATCTGGCACAGGACCAGAGCCGCTATTGGGTAAATACTTTTGTCCATGCAGGAATCTCTTCACTGAGTCATGGAGCACACAAATATAAATTCATTGTGGTGGAACAGTAATTAACTCTTTGCTTCAATAATGTTGAGTTTCAGGTGAATTCGATTCAAGGTGCCGGGTGGTGTTGAGATGTGAAAAACAAAGTTTCAAATGTCGTAATATTGATATTGCAGAAGCAGTTCAATGAGACTCCTGGCCCACCCTCGTCCTACATTCTCCGGGTGATAACAACATCAGTGCCTGGGCCATTATTTAATGCCCACATCATGATGCCCTTGAGAAGCTGGTGGTGAGCTGCCTGCAGTTTTATATTAAAGCGGAATATCATGGAAACACTCAGCAAGTCTGGAGGGACCACTGCTGAGAGACACAGAGTTAAATTTTTCCAGCCAAAGGCCTTTCAGCGGAACTGTCTGGTTTTTCGAGTTTTGCAGCATCTCAGATAGATAGTTCATATCCCTGCCCCTCAACTCTGTATCAGGCTGACAGCTGACCTATAAAATCATGAGGGCATCGATAAGGTGAATAGCGAAGGTCTATACCCCCGGGTGAGGGAGTCCAAATGTAGAGGGCATAGGTTTGAGGTGAGAGGAGAAAGATCTAAAAAGGACCTGAGGAGCAACTATTTCATACAGAGGGTGAAGAGTGTACACAGTCCGGCGAATCGGTGCTGCATCCTGCACTCAGGCTGAACTGGAGCAGTTCCTCAACTCAGCTAATAACTTCCACCCCGCCCTCAAATTCACTTGGTCTATCTCACACCTCCCTCCCCTTTCTTGACCTCTCTGTTTCCATTTCTGGAGACAGTTTACAGACCGACATTTCCTATAAACCCACAGATTCCCGTAGCTACCTAGACTACACCTCCTTCCACCCTGTATCCTGCAAAAACTGCATCCCGTTTTCCCAATTCCTCTGTCCCCATCGCATCTCCTTTGATGAGGAGACATTCCACTCCCTAGCATCCCAAATGTCCTCTTATTTCAAACAACACTCTTATCCCCCCCACCTCTGTCATCCAGATAGTCCTCCACCATGCCTCCTCCATTCCCCGCTCCTCAGCTCTAAACTCTGCCCCCCCAAACATAATAAAGATAAGGTCCCCCTTGTGCTCACTTTCCACCCCACCAGCCTCCAACATATCCTCATATCCAACATATCATCCTCAAACACTTCCGCCAACTCCAATTAGACCCTACCACCAGGAACATCATCCACTCCCCACCCCTCTCTGCCTTCAGCAAGAACCATTCCCTTCACCACTCCATAGTTCACGCCACAGTCCCCACCAACCACTCCAACGCTCCCGGGATCTTCCCCTGTAACCGTAAAAGATGCAACACCTGCCCACACACCACCTCCCTCACCTCCATCAGAGCTCTAAACAGCCCTTCCACATGAGACAAAACTTCACCTGAATCTCCTCTAACCTGGTCTATTGCATCCGGTGCTCCCGATGTGGTCTTCTCTACACCAATGAGACCAAATGTAGACTAGATGACCGTTTCACCAAGCATCTTCGCCTGGCCCATAATGGCCAGCCTAACTTCCCAATTACCACCCATTTCGACTCCCTCCTCCCTCGACATGTCCATCCTCAGTCTCCTCCAGTCGCAGCGACTCAGAACACAAATTTGAGGAATGACACCTTATCTTCCATCTGGGCACCCTATTGCCCGGAGGATTCAACATTGAGTTCTCCAATTTCAAATAACCTTCCCACCCACTCCAGGGCTCCCTTTCCAGCCCCACCTCCTCCTTTCCATTCCATCTTCTGACCCTCCCTTCCAGCCACCAACCAGATTCATCCCTCCCATCGACCAACCAGGTCGTACCTACTACCAGTGTCCACCTATCACCACCATGCCACCTTTACCACCCCCCTCACTTTATCTGAAGCTCCCCCTACACCCACATCCAGTCCTGAAGAAGGGTAATACCCAAAACATTGACTGCTCCTTTCCTCCAGACGCTGCCTGGTTTGCTATGTTCTTCCAGCCTCCTGTTTGTCTACCTTGGATTCCAGGATCTGTGGGTTTTTTGTCTCTAACCAGCCTTCCATCCATTGGCTCCACCTATACTTCCCACGGCCTCAAAAAGCAATCAATGTAATGAAACACCTCTCCCAACTGGTTATGCTCTCTTCCCCCTTCTTCCATTGGGCAGGAGATATAAAAGCTTTAATACACATACGAATAGATTCAAGAATAACTTCTTCCCCACTGTTATCATACTTTTGAACCGACCCTCTCAAATGTTTATTCTGATCTCTCTCTCTGCATCTTCTCTGTGGCTGTAACACTGATCTGCCACCCTGAGCACTTTGTGCAATGATCTGCCCGTAAAGCACACAAAACAACACTTTTCACTGTATTTCAGTACATGTGACAACAATAAATCAATCAATCAGTAAATATAGAACGAGCTGCCAGAGGAAGCGGCGGAGGCAGGTACAGTTATAACACTTAAAAGACATTTCGACAGATACATGGATAGGAAAGGTTTAGAGGGATATGGGCCAAACACAGGCAAATGGGACGAGCTCAGTTTGGGGAAGAGATAGTAGG
>NW_025977699.1:0-6851 GCF_021869965.1 Rhincodon typus | reverse complement strand
CTTCACTCACCTTTACTGGTCCATCCCCGCCTCTTTGACCTGTCTGTTTCCTCTCCACCTATCTTCTTCTCTATCCATCTTCTATCCGCCTCCCCCTCTCTCCCTATTTATTTCAGAACCCCTTTCCCCTCCCCCATTTCTGATGAATTGTCTAGGCCCGAAACGTCAGCCTTCCTGCTCCTATGATGCTGCTTGGCCTGCTGTGTTCATCCAGCTGTGCACCTTGTTGTCTCGGATTCTCCAGCATCTGCAGTTCCTACTATCTCATATGTACTTGTGAGACTTTATAAAGCTGTAGTCAGAGCACATTTAGAGTATTGTGAGCAATTTTGGGTCCCATACCTCAGGAAAAATGTACTGACCCTGGAGCGGGTCTGGAGGAGGTTCACAAAAATAATCCCAGAACGGAAAAGTTTAACATATGTGGAACATTTGAGGTCTCTGTGTCCATACTTGACGGAATTTAGAAGGATGAGGGGGGGATCTAATTGAAACTTTCAGAATACTGGACAGAGTGGACATTTGGGAAGATGTTTCCTTTAGCAGGAGAGACTAGAACCGCAGAGCACAACCTTAGAGTAAAGGGAAGACCCTTTAGAACAGAGAGGAGGAGAAACTTCTTCAGCCAGAGGGTGGTGAATCTATGGAATTCATTGCCACAGAAGGTTGTGGAGGCCGGTCATTGAATATATTTAAGACAGAGAAAGATAGGTTCTTGATTGTCAAGGGGGTCAAAGGTAATGGGGAGAAAGCGGGAGAATGGGGTTGAGAAGCTTTTCAGCTAAGATTGAATGGCAGAGCAGATTTTATGGGTTGAATGGCCTAATTTCTGCTCCTATGTTTTACGGTCTTTTCAATTATTTTGAATTTCCTCACCGTCATAGTTTCTGCACAGTTCACTTTTTTTAAAACAAATAGTTCTGAATGGTCTGGAAGGCTTAAAAGTAGATGAATCTCCAGGGCTGAATGAAATGTATCCCAGGTTGCTTAGTGAGGCAAATGAAGAAATAGCAGGGATACTTGCAAAAATTTTTAGTTCCTCTCTGGCCGCAGGAGAGATGCTGAAGGACTGGAGGACAGCTGATGTGGCACCACTATTCAAGAACAGAGCAAAGGATAAACAAAGAAACTTCAGGCCAATCAGTCTAACCTCTGGTGTGGAAACTATTGGAAACAATTCTGAGGGACAAAATTAATCTACAAGTGGAGAGGCAGGGATTAATCAAGAACAGTTAGCATGGTTTTGTTACGGGGAGGTCATGTCTGATCAATTTGATTTGAATTTTTTGAAACGGTGTCCAGATATGTAATTGAGGGCAATGCTTTTGGTGTAGTCTACTTCACCAGGGCTTATGAAAGGTCTTGCATGGGAAACTGATAGCGATGGTGAGAACACTAGATACAGATGTTTTGTCTACTTTGGAGGGTGGTTTAAAGGCAAGAATTATATAAGTTGATGCGCAGAGTAAGATTGGACTGCAATCAGGGTAGTACAGATGCAGCTTGCTGGAGGCCAGGGTTGTACACAAGCCCTGCTACTGAGGGTTCAGCTAAGGACTTTGGGCTGGCCTGCTGAAGGGGGCTAATGGGTATACCTGCTAAGGTGCATGATACATTGGTAGGCCTATTCCTGCATACACGTATAAAGGAGCATGGAGGAGTCTGACAAAAACCTAGCATGGAGCTTTGTGCAGAGCTTGGAGGTCACCCTTTACAATTTGGAAATTGAGAACACACATGGACAGAACTGTGAACCATGATAAGATCAATGTCTGTACTTCATAGACATGCAGTCTCAGTTGCTACCATGAAGTCATAAACTCCTGCTTATCATAACTATCAGTGCTCAAAAGGATCTGCAAGGCATCGGAGCATTCCATGTGAATACACTGCTCAAATTGCTGAGGTGTTGCCCAGTGGTATTTTTGTGCAGGCCCACACAGTGGTTCTGTGGAGCACAAACCTGCTGTTTTGAGATGGCGGTGTTCATCATTCCATCACTGCTACTCTGCCAGTGCCACACCTGGCAGTCCAGACTCCTGCCACCTATACTGAAGTGCAAAGCTAGGCCTTTTTAGGATGGGATAGGCTTCAGATAATCCTGAAAGACCATCAGCAACCTCCCCTACTGAAAATCAGCAGCCTCTAACAGTCATGCTACATCCACTGGACAGTATTGCATAAGAATATGAGAGCAGAGAATGGCACCCAGAAGATGGGCACTAAGGGAATGCATGTGTGTAGTTATAGAATCAAGAATGGTTACAGCAGAAAAGGAAGTCAAGAGGCATGTGTTTGTCGCAGCTCTCCAAATGAGCAATTTTACCGAGTGCCACTTCCCACCTCCTTCAGTAACCCTGCACATTCTTTTTCATAACAAATCAATTCCCTCTTGAGCATATATTTTCCTTGTCTTAATCTCCATCTGTTTTTCCATTCGCAGTACTGTTTGTTTGTTTTATTTATATTCCATTTGTACCTTGACTGTGTCAGAAACATCTTTTTAAAAGTAGCCCATTGTTTAGCTACGGTTTTGCCTGCCAATCTTTGATTCCAGTTTATTGAGTAGGATCCATTCTTACCCCATTGAACATTCCTCTACTCACCGTTGATCCACTTGGTCCACCTAATTCCTAAGCACTACATCTGGCACTGCCTCCATTCTCATTGGACTTGAATACAGCTGTAGAAAATATTCCTAAATATAAGTCTTGCCCCTCACTGTCCTTTTCATGTATATTACCTGACTCTATATTTGGATCAGGTCTCTAATTCTGCCATATTCAGGAATACTTAATAGCCAGTCCTGTCCTTCTTTAAGCCAGGGATCCATGATAATTACAACATACTGTCTACATACACTTTGTATGCATAATGGCATGGTTTGATTTATAAATTTTGTTTGGAATGTTTATTTTATGTTGGCTCTTATTTTAGCATTATGGACTTAAATGCTGTGAAGACCATTAACACAAGATAGGTAAGGTGTGGGGTCGTTGTGAATTGGAATTGGGCTGCATTTTCTGGTATTGTAATTGAATAACTTGATCATGAATAACATGGCATTGGAGGGAGTTGCTTGCCTCTTTGTCCTCTTCTACATCCTTTTGCAGTTGGTTGTCACATAGCTGGTGGCAAGGGGCTTTTCTTTAAGTTGTCAACATAGCAAGCAGCAACAAGACTACACTAGCTTTGACTTGTACTGTATGGAGTACTGCAGAACTCCTGTAGAGCAGTGCAGGCAGCTGAAGCATTATTTCATTATCCTAGTTGTGTGCTCACATTGCAGCGTGGCTTTTAATTTACATACCTTCCGTCCAAATGTGTATGGGTTACATACTGGGACAGATGATCAATGGATTATCCTTCTCATCCAGTAGCTTGGTTTCTCCACTGAAATGCAGAATCAGACCATCATCAGAAAGAAAACATCATGACCGTTAGCAGGATACTGAACCTCAGCTGTCTGTGCTAATTGTCTCTTTCATCCTTTCTACCTAAAATGGAATGTATAAAAACATGAAAAGCTGTATTAGCATATGTATAGTCAAGTCTCATTGTTTGTGTGACCACATTTTGCAAACTTGCTTATGTGCAAGATATGCTGTATGCCCTTTACCCCCACTGAGAGTCTAATATTTGCTTATCATACTGCAACCACGCAGTTTTTCATTTTGTCCTCTTTTTTGAAATAACCACTTGAAGCTTTCAAGGAGAGTGCCCCTCGTAAATGCACAATGCACGGCTTTACTGGACTTTCCTTTCTCTTGTATTCTTTGCTGTAATCTTCTGTCAACTTAAAGATATGCGTATATACACGCACAATCATACAGCATTGAAACAGACCCTTCAGTCCAACCAATCCAATCTGAAACTAAACTAGTCCCACCTGCCTGCTCCTGGTCCATATCTCTCCAAACCTTTCCTATTCATGCATCTATTCAAATGTCTTTTAACTGTTCAAAAAAAGTCTTTAACTAAGCCTACAATCCCAGGGGTAGCTCAAGATCCACACTGCCTCCCCCCATCTTTGAGATTCCTGCTATTTATTCTCAATACCTAGTTTTTGAATATATTTTCAGTTTAGTTCTATCATTTGTTTATAACTACTTTATAATTAAATGTTTTGTTAGTTTCTTTTGAGGATGAGGGATGCAGAAATAATATTTTTGTTCTAAACATTAATACTTGCAATGCTGCCTAACCTGCTGTATGTTCCCCACGTTTTCTGTTTCTATTGTATCTCTGGCTACATTGTTTATTTTCAAAGTCATAATGGAGCATGTGTTGTTTTTTAGTGCATCAGTGAACATCTTCATATCAAATTCCTGTATTCTATTTCTTCATGACATTAAAAGAGTATGCATAAATTTGGTGTAAGTGCATTGAAATTGCATGAAAAATAGCACATAGCAATTTTAACAATTTATTTCTTTAAATTAAAAGATTTTCGCTCAGAATATTACTAGGCAGCTGGGTTTGTTTACACTGCAACTAATCATTGCTGTTTTATAAATTTTGCTTTTGAAATGATTCAGAGCTTCACTTGATACAGTGTTGGATTTCTTTTAATGTAAGATTTTTAAATTTCCAATTTATATCTCAAGTTAGTTACAAAGGGAATTCTTTTTTTTTTCCTTTGTAGAAATTAATAACCTCTCTATTGCAATGATTTATATTATGTCTTCTAATGCAAAATGTATTTGAAAGTACACTACAAATTTTTCTAAACTTTTTTGTTTTCTAAATGTGAAATTGATACTTCATAAAATTGTGGAAATATCTGAAGTTGCTCTGCATAACAGATAAATATACTTGCAGCTCCTACACTTGTGTAAATAGGAATTTCATACAGTTGGTTGGGACAGTTTACAAACCTGAACTTTAAGTATTATGTAAGTATAATCATGCATGTAATTTAAAAGTCGACTGTTCAATCATTAAATAATAAATTTGACTAATGGTACTTGATTCTAAATGATATAGCATATGTGTTCTGTTCCAATTAAAAATATAGGAGTGGAATAGACCTAATAGTTCATAGAATCATAGAATCCCTACAGCGTGGAAACAGGCCATTCGATCCAACAAGTCCACGCTGTCCCTCCGAAGAGCATCCCACACAAACTCATTTCCCATGTCTAACCCACTTAACCTAAAGATCCCTGGGCACTATGGGCAATTTAGCATGGCCAATCCACCTACCCTGCACATTTTTGGACTGTGGGAGGAAACTGGAGCACCTGGAGGAAATCCACGCAGACACGGGGAGAACGTGCAAACTCCTCACAGACAGTTGCCCAAGGCTGGAATCAAACCCGAGCCCCTGGTGCTGTGAGGCAGCAGTGCTAATCACTGAGCCACTGTGCTGCCCCTATAATGTTTCCACCCAGGATCGAGCTGGGGACCTTTCACGTCTGAGGCAGACGTGATAACCACTACACTATGGATGATGTTTCTGTCTGAAAAATCATTGAAATATGAACAAATAAATGAGTAGAGGACTTTGTGATCCATGCTGTGTTTGTTCAATGCACACAGGGAAAAAAAAAGTTCCCAATTGTGTAGTCAAGTAAAGTGTAGGGCTGTTTGGGTAAAACAGGAAGACCTCCTTGTGTGGATAGTGAACCATAACTGAGTAACTAACTTAATAGTTTGCGCCTGCCTACATGAGAGCAAAAGATGCTGCCAATGTAACTGGAGAGGAGGGGGTATAGGAGATATTGGATCATACGAAAATGGATACATATGAATTGGCAGTTCTCAAAATAAAATGTCACCTAGTACGCGTGGGATTCATTCAAGACTATTAATGGTGATAACTGGTGAAAATTTGCAGAAGTTCTGGCTAAAATCTTCCAATCCTCCTTGAAAGTAGGGATGGTGCCAAAGAACTGGAAGATTGCAAATGTTACATTCCTATTTTAGAAAGGGAAATGGGATAAGCAAGGCATCTTCAGACCAGATAGGTCTAAACTTGGAGAAACCAGGTCAAAATAAATTGGCAATTGGGAAAAATATGGGCTACTAAATCAAAGTCTGTATGGATTTGTTAAAGGCAAGTTGTGTTGACTGACGTGACTGAGTGAGTTCTTTTAGGTAATGGGGAGTGTTGGTGATGATGTTGTTCATGCATGAACTTTGAAAAATGTGTTAGATATGTTAGTAAAGTAAAATCCATGGAATTAAAGGGATAGTAGTAGTGTGAATCCAGGATTAACTGAGGCTCGAAAAGCACATCACCAAATAAGATATGGTTGCTTTCCTCCAATCAGGAAAGCTTGGAGATTTTAATGAATGTGTTAAAAATCATAATGTGTTTTGATAGTATAAATAAGAATAAACTGTGAGGTTGTTGACTTGCTCGGCGAGCTGGCTTGTTTTCGTTCAGACGTTTCGTACCATGCTGGGTAACATCATCAGTGAGGACTGCGATGAAGCGATGTTGTTCTGCTCTGCTTGGAATTTATACTGTTCGGTCTGTTATGGCGAGTAGTGTCATTTCCGGTTCTGTTCTGTATGGGTTTGTAGATGGGGTCCAATTCTATATGTTTGTTGATTGCATTATGGAGTGAGAACCATGCTTCTAGGAATTCCTGTGTGTGTCTGTGTTTGGCTTGGGCTATTATGGTTATGTTGTCCCAGTTAAACCGATGGCCTTCATTGTCCAAATGTACTGATATTAGGGAAGGTTTGTCATGTCGTGTTGCTTCTAGTTGATGTTCGTGTATTCTGATGGTTAGTTTCCTTCCTGTCTGTCTGATGTAATGCTTGTGGCAGTCGTTGCATGGTATTTTGTAAACTAAATACCATGCAACGACTGCCACAAGCATTACATCAGACAGACAGGA
>NW_025977698.1:0-6853 GCF_021869965.1 Rhincodon typus | reverse complement strand
TTCTGGATGTTTCTTCAGATCATCTCAGCGTCAAGGTGAGCCTCGCCGAATGGCTTGTCCAAATCCACCACTAATAACGCCACAGGCCACGTCGCTCAGATTCCACTGAATCAGTTTGGGTGGAGCTTACAAATAGCAAGAAGATGCAAATATTAGTATGTTATCGATCTAAACCAAAATTGATGCACAAATTTTGTGCATCTTATGCTTTGAAAATTAGATATGCAAGTATTGTGGAATCTGCAGTAATAATGGATGACTTCAAGTTGCATCTAAACTACGTTAACTAAATGACTGCTAATGCTATGAAAAATAAAATCCACACGTGTATATGAGGTAGGTTGAAGAGTATGTTGTGAATCAAACCAGAGACCAGGTAATTTCGACTTTGGTGTTGTGTGGTCAGAAGAGCTAATTAATAACTTTGCTCTGAAGCAGCTTTTGAGAAATAGTGACAACAATATATTGCATATTACATGGCGTCTGCAAAAACGTCAAATTTTCAAACGTTACTGTCAAACATCATGGAATCCATGAGGTGAGATTGTCAAGTTAGCTGTAATGAACTGGGAAAGTACAATATAAAATTTGTGGCAGACAGGCAATGGTTGTTATTTCTAGAAATACTGCAAAGTCTGAAAAATACATATATTTCTTGAAGGTACAAACAGCAAAGAAAGGGAAGTTGACTCAACGATGGTTAACATAAGAAATTAAAGATTGTATTAAATCAAAGGAAGTGGTTTCAGAGAAATTCCAGATATTGTGGAAACCTGAGAATTCTGAGAAATTTATGACGTAGAAAAGGAGGGCCATGAAACTGATAAGGAAATCAAAAAGAGAACTTGAATATAAGAGAACAGGAAACACAAAGTCTGCCTAAATTTACTATCTATTCTTCAAAGAAAACAATATAAAAGCAAGGTTAAATGTGGAAGATTAGCAATGGGGACAGGAGAATCCATTGTGGAGAACAGGGAAATAGCAGATAAACTAACCAGTTACTTTGCACCTGTCTTCATGAAGGAAGATCCAGAAAATCTTCCAGAAACACGAAGTGCTATTATGGCACTTTTGGAACTAATGACATAAAGTCAATTCATACCAATTGCAAGGTAGTATTTGGAAATGCAGCTGGATTGAGCATTGCTAAATATGATGGACCAACTGTACTTCATGTCAAAATATCAGGAAAAGAAAGCAGCAATAGATTTATTAATTGCACTGTTGATGATTGTGTTTTATTTTCCTGTACATTCTGCAAAGGGTGGAAGCCATTGCAGATAACTGGAAGGTAGTAAACGTTATCCAACCATTTACGAAGGGAAGAAGGGATAGTTTGGAGAACTGCAGACCAATTATCTTGATATCAGTAAGGAAACTGTTGGAATCTGATGCAGGATGTGATGTTGGATATTTAGAAATTAAAAACAACATTGGCCAGAATCAGTATGCATTTCTGAAAGAGATCCAAAAGACACTCCCCCTCACCACTCCCCATTGCCAACCAACCACATCAAAATATCCTGCGTGTCGAGAGAGTAATGAGGCAACTTGGAACATCAGGGAGTCGACCATTGGGATGATAGAGCAACAGTTCCAATGTCTGAAAGTTTCAGAGTGAACCCTCTAGTACACACTCTATCACTAAGTCCCATAATCTCCCTCCATTTATGTGATATATAGCCTTTTGTTCTTACTGAAAATCTCACAGGTTCAGTTACCAACGTTGTATTTCATCTGCCAAATTGTTCATTGCTTATCCATTTACATTCTATCGACCACCTCCTGATAGCTTAATTTCCTGCTTATCTTAGCATCATTGACAGATTTAGTTAGAATACATTTTGTTGCATTCATCTAAACCATTGTTATAGGACAATGCCCGAATATAATAGTTCACGTCCTGGCTCGCGCTCTCAGCACTCCCGCCGCTCGAATCAAGTAGGCCGCTGACTCACGAGGTAAGTTTTTAAAAGCAGAAGATTGCCTTCCAGGCTGCCCCCTGTCTCGTGCTCTCACCACTCCCTCTAAAATCGTAAATCTAGATTGTAAATTGTTGATGACCTCACACTGGTCCCTGAAGAATTCTATTAGGTACAGCTTTCCAATGTAAAAGTAAGTAGTTATTTCTTCTCTGTATTTAATTTTAGCGAACCAGGGCTCCCTGTTCCTGTGTAGCAGCCTAGAAAGGTTGCATGGCCTCCTCCTGTGGTGTGTAGCTGTTTGTCGAGGTGTTTCCGAGCTCCGCAATTCACCATTAGGGACATTTGTTGTCAGATAATCAGGTAGAAGTTGTACTGTCAATGATACTGATTCTTGAGCGATTAAAAGACAAGCACAGAACATAGACAAACACTTGAGTAGAATGCTGCACTGTCAAAAATGCTGTCTTTCAGATGCAGCAACAAATCTTGTCTGCCCCCTCAATGCAGTGCTTAATTTTCCCCGAACACGTATTGAGGAGGTGGGGAGGTTTCTTACTGGCCTGGTTTACTTTTGTCCCTTTATCAACACCACAAATACAGATAATCTTAATGATTAATTTCATTTTTGGCTGTGGATGCTGTGTGGAAAAATTTCTGCAGTCACTACACAATGAAAGAAACAATTGTCATTGAGGGGTGACCTTGTAGAGGTTTATAAAATTACAGTAAATCAGGGTAAAGTGTCAACGTCTTATTGCCGGGGTGGGGAGTCCACAACGAGAGGGCACAGGTTAAGATGGGAGGGAAAAGATTTTAAAGCGACCTAAAGGGCAACATTTTCATGCAGAGGGTGGTGCGTGTATGCAATGAGCTGCCAGAGGAAGTGATGGAGGCTGATACAGTTACAACATTTGAAAGGCATCTGGATGGGTACATGAATAGAGAGGGTTGAGAGGGGTATGGACCAAATACTGGCAAATGGGGGTCGATTCCTATGTAACTCCTTCGAGGGGCAGAATGGTCTCCTCCTATCTATCGTAATCCTGGCTGGCTGAATGTGTCTTCCCTGACCTCTATCATCCTCAAGGGGTGGAGTGAGACAACAACACATCAGTAGGACCTGCAGTTGGTCATTTGGACCCCGAGGCTGCTGCTCAAATTAGAAAGATCATGGCTGATCTGTTTATGGCTGAACACACCTTTCCTGTTCATTCCTAATAAATATTGACTCTGCTGATTATCAAAGATCAGTTGACGTCAGCATTAAATATCTTCAATAACCGAGTCTTCCATGTTCCCTGGGGACGACAACACTCCAGAAAGCACAATATTATAGAAAACGCAGAATCCTTATCTCAATCTTAATTAGGAGACTCCTTAAAGTGTGTTCACCTCACAGCAAGTCACATCCTCTTTAAAGTGCACAACAAATAGGAGCAGATGTGAACATTCAGCCCCACAAACCTATCCCACATTCCCATTTACTCTGTTCGGTAAAGTATTTATCAATCTCAGCCTCCACTGCTCTCATGGGAAAATATTCCTGATACTTTAAAACCATACAGCATAAGAAATTGGAGCAGTCTGCTCTGCTGCTCGATCATGCCTGACATGTTTCTCAACACAATTCTACTGCCTTCTGAATGTAACCCTTGATCCCCTTATTAATCAAAACTTATCCACCCCTGTCTTAAAGACACAACTGTGTCTGTGTCCCTATATGCCTATGTGTGTGTTTCTGTGTATTTCTGCTTAATGGTAGGAGACAGGATGGTCGTTTAGGGTTGTTTCTCAGACTGGAAGCTTATGACCAGCGGTGATCCACAGAGATCGGTGCTGGATCTACATTTGTTTGTCATTCATGAAAATGATTTCGGTGCGAATTATAGAAGGCACAACCAGCAAGTTTGCGGATGACACCAAGATTAGTTGTATAGTGGACAGGGAAGAAGGTTATCTAAGATTACAAAGAGATCTGGATCAATTGGATGAATGAATCAAAAAGATGTACAGCATGGGAAAAAAAACATTCAGTCCAACTTGTCCATGCCGACCAGATATCCGAAATATATCTAGTCCCATTTGCCAGCATTTGGCACATATCCCTCTAAACCCTTCAAATTCATATACCCATCTAGATGCCTTTTAAATGCTGTTTTTACCAGCCTCCACAACTTCCTCTGGTACTTCGTTCCATGCACGCATTATCCTCTGCGTGAAAAGGTTGCCTCTTAGGTCCTTTTTCCCTCTGGGAAAAGATCTTAACTATTCACCCTGTCCATGCCTTCATGATTTTACAAATATCTATAAGGTGCAAATTTTACTCCAATCAACACGAATGGCTATGCTTTCTATCATCCCGTGCCTAAATCCTGAAATTCAAAATTGATACCTCTTCCTCCTCGATCAAGTCACAATTCTAAAATAATTTTAATTAACTTGTTCAGCTATATTATGAAATACTTTTGTGGGATTTGAATCTAGACCTTTGGGCCCAAAGGTGGAGACAGTACCACCATACTGCGATAGCCCCTGAACCTGCAACATTATTCTACGGTGTGTTTGCTCATCAACTTGTTCTGACATGCTGTGACACACTTCTGAAACAGGCAGGACTTGAATCCAGAACTTCTGTTCCAGAGCTGGGGACATTGCCACAAGTTCAGGGGTGGGAATCAAATCCAGCTATCTGCCTCAGTGGCATGGACGCTACCCAGTACATAAGACCTAAACCATGCACAGATTTTGGTCACATTTGAAGTGCCAGCTTTCAGCTAAGTTTGGATTTCTTAAATTCTGGTTAATATTACTGATTTACCGTGGGAGATCGTGGGAGTCCATTCATACTGCCTCAATATAAAAGGGAGATGGCATCAGGGCCACGGCTTCTAAGCTGTACCAGGTGGAAATGGAACTGACAGTGGGATTAAAGTGAGAATTACTCTTCACTGAACTTTGCTTCTGACTCGGTTGGGTGGACAGAGATGTTTTGGAATCTCCACACGGATCGTTCCAGTTCTCTTTGGCTTGTACCATGCTCCTCTCTGCATGGCAGGGCCAGCGGTGCACAGAACTGATGTCGGGCACTCCAACACCCGGCTTGGCACATTCTGTCCTATTCCAGGCTGTTTCTCCTGAAATGAGAGAAAGGGAGGGAAGGAGTGGGGGTGAAAGTGATTTGTCCTGCTTTTAGTGATGGTGTAGGTGGGGGTGGGGAGAAATGGCGAGGTGGCTGGAGTGAGCCAGTCAACAGTGTTGAATCCATGCAGTGTTTTCAGTGTAGGGGAGTAGCGGAGGCGCGAGAGAGAGGGAGGGAGAGAGAGAGAGGGAGCAGAGAGAATACGGTGACACTTATCCTGGCAGAGCCAGGAAGGTTACTGATGCTTGTCCTGTATTGTTGGACGTTTCTTCAGACTGCAGATACTGCACTGAGCTGGGTGGTGAGCTCAGACCACACTCGATGGGTCTAGTGGTGTGGACTCCTCTAGGAAGAGAATGGTCCTTCTCTGTACTAGCCATCCACCAGGACCTTCATGCTCCTTTTGACAAATCTTGGTGCAATTGTCCCTTATCTGCCAGGCTCGGGGTAAACCGTGCAGGGTGGCTCTGACTGAGAAAGGTCAACTGTGTGCCCATTGGCCTTTTAAAGATGGCACCTGCGCCAGGGATCATGGATTACCTGGGCCATCCAGGCGATAGGAACTATTACCAGCCATGATGGGTGGGAGAATCAGGCTGGCACTGAATGAGAGGAATGGCATGTGCTGGGGTAGGTAGATAATGAGGGGAGTTTGATAAGATAGCATCAGAAAACTAGCTCGGCCTCCTGCAGACTATCCCTCTGTCACACTCAATTAAAATGTCACTGAGACAAATTATTGTTAGATTCAGCCCAATGAGCCAAAGACTGTGCTCACCACACTCTCAGTCACAAATGCAGAACAAATACTCATTCAAAACTCTCCACCATCTGAACTCACAGCAATATCCTATTCACACATCATTCCTGAAAAACTGACCCATGTTGCAAGATGCTATCAAAATGTCCACGTCAGCATTCTAAAACTTGGGAACACATCCTTCCATGACACTGTCTCTCTATCTCCCCCTCTCTGTCTAGATATGCAACCCCTCCCATTTGTTCGTATTTAAACTGATTCCCCACCATCTCTCTCTTGCAGTGATTTTCACACCCATGGCGCCCCTTGTCATGGCACATTGGAGATATGGAGCTGTAAATGGAATGGAGCCGCACAATCTGTCACTTCCAGCATGGGCTGCAAGTTTCCCCAGGCTGGGCAGCGATTTAACACAGCGTTACCGAGCACTGCACTGGGGTGATCTGTACAGATCTACATGCTGGGAGGGTAACTGCTCTGGGTTTACAGATCAGTTCAGTGGTGTTCACTTCACAGCCCCCCGTGCTGGACAGATACCTGGTCCGGGTTTATAGATCAATGCACTCGTGTGGTCTGCACAGCACCCCATGCTGGACTGATATTTATTTGACTGGTGAGGCCTGCACAGTGTTCCACTCTGGACAGATTGCCGGGTTGTATTGAGCAGGACACTAGCCTGGTCTGCACAGTGCTCCACGCTGAACAGATATTTAATCTGGGTTTGTGGTGTCTGGGCTGGTTCTGTGAGGTGGATTGAGAATATGAGATAACTGACCACTTCAGCTGATCTGGCAATGCCTTTAATTTGTGTTTGCCAGTTGAGTTAAGTTTGGGGAGAGATTTCCACCGCGAGGCTGAGTGGGTCTCACCAAAACTGATGGACAGAAGGGCCTTTGTGATGTGGGTCGATATGACTCCATCACATTCTGTAACCGACATTCCCCGGAACATTCTGTAACTGACATTATTTACGAACGGTTGGATGTCAGTTAATTGAACAAAAGATTAGATCCCGAGGGAAAAGAT
>NW_025977697.1:0-6853 GCF_021869965.1 Rhincodon typus | reverse complement strand
TAGGTTAGATGGGCTTCAGATTGGTTTCACAGGTCGGCGCAACATCGAGGGCGGAAGGGCCTGTACTGCGCTGTAATGTTCTATGTTCTATGTTTTATAGTCCGACAACTTTCCAAATTGCTCTGAGGTATCACTATTTAATGACAATTTTGTAGCTACTATTTTAGTTCCAATCCCTTATCTATGGGGCACAGCAGGGTATAATAACAGCCCAATAATTTTACATAGTTCCAGTTCCAAACGGAGATACAGTCATTTATAAAGGGAAAAGACAAACAATAGAACATGCAGAACAAAGCTATTTTATTGATGTGAACATTTAATTATGGTATAATCCTTTCAAACACCCACCTTCATCCAATCTGAAATGCTTTCAAAGTCTTTTGGATTGAAGGTGGTTTTTCCCAGTTTGGCGATGGGCCCATCATCATCGACCAGACAACACACATGAAACATGTCACAGTATCCCTGCTTCCTCTTACAGAGAGAGCGTAGGGATAAGGTCATAAGGCTGCTGTTGAAATACAGGTGCAGTAAGATGGGGGAGGAACTGGAACAAGTCCGTGGATTGTCTGGAATCAGATAGTAAGAATTGAGTGACAAAAAAAGGAGGCAGTTCAGCTCTTCATGCCTGTTGGGCCATGTAATTGGCTGTTGCGCACCACAATCCTATCTGGCACTTGTTGCTCCCACCTCACAAACTCAAACAATAGCTGGAGAATCCCTATTGCTCCAACATCCGTCACCATTTGGGAGAGTGAGTCCATATTGTTCCTGGTATTTGTGGCTCAAACTGGACCGAGTGATCCACTTACATAGAGACTTCCCTGTCTCATGTAAGAAGATAAAAAAAAACACCAAGGCATGTTCTTGGGTGAAAGCATTGAGCTCAAAACCCGAAGCCAAAAGGTTGCCAAAGCGACACATTTCCTGAGACTGACAGATACGTTGTTTCATAATTCATTATTTTCTGTTTTGAACGTAGTTGTGTTTGTCTCTGATGTGTTCTAAGTGTTCCTTCTTACCTATTGAATACATCTACTGAGATTTAGCACACTAACCACATTACTGAAGTCTATCACGTAATAGGAAACAAAATGAGAGCTCAACGTAGTACTGCAATGTCAGTTTTATATTCGTCACGTTTTATATTTGAACATTCCTCACTGGGTATTTGCAGCCTGAAATCACAATCACAGGAGTTTGGATCAGATTTGGTCATCTATTTCTCATTATCACCATGCAGACTTGCTATTCCACCCCAATAGGGGGTGGTCTTTGATAACAACTGTTTGTGGACAGGATCTGAATCCAGATCGGAAAAGGATTGATTCCAGTTGATGTGACCCGCACTAGGGAGGAAATACATTCCACTGTAATGTTTCAAAAGAGATCAATTGAAGCTGTACATTTGCAGGGCTATGGGGAAAGAGGCATTTAGATTTTTCAAGGGATGATCTCCTACTCAGGTTAGAAATGGACCTTTTACGACTCACTTGAAATTGGACAAAATGCAGGCCTTGTCATTACTGTGAATCTTTTGGAATTTATGTACCATTGCTGCAATTTCATAAAACATTTCGGCGACATACCACAGCTGGAGTACAGCGTGCAGTTCTGGTCACCACACTATGGGAAGGATGTGATTGTTCTGTAGAGGGTGCAGAGGAGATTTACCAGGATGTCACCTGGCTGGAGCATTTCAGCCATGAAGAGAGGGTAAATAGAGCAAAGAAGGGTGTAAGAGGAGGATCTGATTAAGGTCTACAAGGTTCTGAGGGGCATAGACAGGGAGAAACATTTCCCCTTAGTGGAGAGGTCAATAACCAAAGGTGCAGATTAAGGTAAGAAGCAGAAGGTGTACGGAGGATTTGAGGGAATATTTTTTCACCAGATAGTGGTAGGAATCTGGAACTCACTATCTGAAAGGGTGTTAGACACAGGAACCCTCATGATATTTTAAAACTATTTAGATGAGCATTTGAAATGCCTCACCATAAAAGGCTACAGGCCAAGCAGAACAGGTGGATGTTTTGTGACCAGCACAGACATGATGGGCCAAAGGGCCTCTTTACAGGCTGTAAAATCTCTATGACACCTTGCTGAGTTTAACTTTTTTGGAAAAGAAAGGATGGGACAGATAAAAGATGAGCCTGGAAATCTGAGCAGTGTATTCACAGACTACCCCAATGTAGGGGAGGAGATGGCCTAGTGGATACTATCACTGAACTATTAATCCAGAAATGCAGCTAATGCTTTGGCAACCCAGTTTCAAATCCCACCATGGGAGATAGCAAAGTTTGAAATCAATTTTTGAATCTGGAATTAAGAATCTACAAATAATTATTGGAAAAACCCATCAGGTCCATTAATGTCTTTCAGGGAAGGAAATCTGGCCTACATGTGACTCCACACCCACAGCTGCCCTCAGAAATGGCCTAACAAGCCAATCAGTTGTATCAATCACTACAAAGTTTTAACAAAGAAATTAAACCAGATGAACCACCTGGTGTTTCTCCCAGGTACCGGAAAAGACAACAGCAGAAACAGTCCTGTAGACTCTACAAAGTCCTCCTTGCTAATATCTGGGAGTTAGTGCCAAAATTGGCACAGCTGTCTCACAAACAATGTCCCAGACAGTGTCATCACCATCCCCGGATATGTCCTGTCCCACCAGCAGGATAGACCCAGCGCTATACAGTGGGAATGGGGTTGCTGAGATCAGCACCAGGAATTCCTAAAAATAAGCAGAAAGTGAGAGACAGAACTAAGTGGTCCCACAACCAACAGATCAGATCAGCAGATCTGCAGTCCTGCCACATCCAGTCGTGAATGGTGGTGGACAATTAAACAAACTCACTGGAGGAGGAGGATCCACAGATATCCCCGTCCTCAATGATGGAAGAGCCCAGCACATCAGTGCAAAAGATAAGGCTGAAGCAATCTTCAGCCAGAAGTGCCGAGTGGATGATCCATCTCGGCCTCCTCCAGTGGTCCCCAGCGTTATAGATACCAGTCTTCAACCAATTTGATTCACTCCACATGATATCAAGAAATAGTTGAAGGCACTGAATACTGCAAAGGCTATGGGCCCTGACACCGGTATTAGAACTGAAGACTTGTGGTCCCAAACTTGCCGCTCCCTTAGCCAAGCTGTTCCAGTACAGTTACAACACTGGTATCTACCCAACAACGTGGAAAATTGCCCAAGTATGCCCTGTTCACAAAATGCAAGACAATCCAATCCGGCCAATTACCGCCCCATCAGTCTCCTCTCGATCATCAGTAAAGTGATGGAAGGTGTCAGTAACAGTGCTATCAAGCAGCACCTGCTCAGCAATAACCTGCTCAGTGACGCCCAGTTTGGGTTCTACCAGGGCCACTCAGCTCCTGACCTCATTACAGCCTTGGTTCAAACATGGACAAAAGAGCAGAATTCCAGAGGTGAGGTGAGAGTGACAGCCCCTGATATCAAGGCTGCATTTGACCAAGTGTGGCATCAAGGAGCCCGTGCAAAACTGGTATCAATGGGTATCCGGTGGTTGGAGTCATATCTGGCACATAGGAAGATGGTCATGGTTCCCCTCCAAGTCACTCCCCATATATTGCCTTTCCTTCACTGTCACTGGGTCAAAAGTGTTGCATGGTGGTACGGTGGTTAGCACTGCTGCCTCACAGTGTCAGGGACTCGGGTTCGATTCCAGACTTGTGTGACTGTCTGTGTGGAGTTTGTACATTCTCCCGGTGTCTGCGTGGGCTTACCCTGGGTGCTCCAGTTTCCTCCCACAGTCCAAAGGTGAGCAGGTTAGGGTGGATTGGCCGTGCTAAACGTGGGGTAATGGGGATAGGGTAGGTCTGAGTTGGATGCTCTTCAGAAGGTTGGTGCTGATTCGATGGGCTGAATGGCCTCTATCCGAACTGTAGGGATTCTAACATTCTATGAAATTCCTGGAACTCCCTCCCTCACAGCATTGTGGATCTATACAACGTGTGGACTGCAGCGGTTCAAGAAGGCAGCTCAGCACCACCTTGTCAAGGGCAATTAAGGATGGACAATAAATGCTGGCAGAATCGGTGACACTCACATCTCATGAGCGAATGAAGAAACAGAGATTTGGTGGCAGTTGTTCCACTCCTGAATTAGTCACATTCTACCTGCGTCACAACTGAAAAAGATGGTTCAGCACATCCCGATTACTAGCCCAATCTGTCCTGTGTACAGCCAGTGACTCATTGCTGTAACTAAATGCTGTGTGACTGTTGGATGTGATGGCACTAGATATCAAAGGGCCTAGATTTCCTGAGATCACATTTGTGCCTTCATTGGACTCTGGGAAGGATCAGCAAAGGGGTTAGGAGCAGATGTAGGAGTGGCCTGCTGTTTAGTTGTCTATCAAGCAGAAGATCTGCCAAAATCTTGACAGAATCAGCAGCAAGTTTGAGGAGAGATAGCTCAGGGATGCTCTAGTTAAATACCATGTTTATCAGTGAATCCATTGGGGTTTTAAAAATCAACTGTAAACACAGATGAGCTTTGTTAGGGGCTGTGTCACTGGGATGGGTCCCCTGTGGACTAAATCACCATAACAATCAAAATAGTTTCTTCTCTAAACAGTTTCAAGAGCACAATCTGCCTAACCTCTTTGAAATGCAGTTTTTGTTGACTTTAATCTTTATCGTCATCTGATGATAGCAAACAGCCATTCATTAGGTGAATTCCAGATTTCTGACTTCATTGGCCTTCTGGAACCGAGGAGAGAATTCCCCTTACCATTGCTGGCTGTGAATCTTTGGAATTCTTGATCATAGGAGTGGAAGCTGAGGGTATTTAGACAGAGGTTGTAGGTTGGTAGAAATCCAGGAATTAGTGGGTCTGAGGATGATGGCAGGTGATGAAGATGAGGTGGAATTTTAACCATAGCCTTACTGATTGGCAGAAACAGCTATTGTGCCTACTCCTGTTCCTAGTTCTTATATTCCTATGTTTGTAAATAAGTCACTGTAACATGTTCTTTATCTTTTGTGGACACCAGTTATTTTTCACCCAGATATTAAGGTTAGAATTGTCAGTGTCTCCACTCTCAGATGGAAGGCAGCATCATTCACACTGGCTGTGTCATGACAATCATTGAGACTGTAAGATCGCTTTTCTCTCAGGTCACAACCTCAGGTTATCTTATCAAAGGCAGTTCCTGTTATTCCATGTTAAAGAAATCTGACTGCTTTCACACAGTGTTCCTTGGTACTTGCAATAATATGACAATACTTGCAAATAGCTTCCAATCTCAAATTGCTCGTGTGATGCTTTACATTGTACATGTGATGCTCGCTCATCACTCTGTGCAGCTGATATAAATTACTAATCAGATTACAATACAGCACAACATACTGCAGAGATACTGGACCTGATCATGATTTAATTCATCTACAAAATGACTGGACTCAGTAAAACCCCAACTACCCCAGCAGGAAGCTGGTGGGAACCGGGGACAGGGTGAGAGAATTAATGACAACCTAGCTTCCCCAAGCTTGTGACTCTTCACCTGCCCCCAAAACCAATGTTGCCTTGTTTTTGGAGAGGGTTATGCTGGGTGGGGGGTATGGGGCAAGCTCGTCATTGTCATCCTCAAATCAAGGGGGCTGCCAGTCAGGAACACGGGTTATTGAGATGGGTTTTCACTGACTGAACAGAGAGTCACAAGGCAGTGGAATCCAGAGGGCACGAGTTATTTCCTCTTCCAGCCTTCTCTGCTGCTGCTCTGCCTCACCGTGAGTTAATTGTGGGGCATCTTGAAGAGCAAGTGGTCACCATTTTGAATGATTGGAAGCAAGCTCTAGCGCTAGATACTGAACTTGACTATATTTCAGGCCCAATTTTAACTCAGGCGAGAATCATGTTGGACAAAGCCGAGGTAAAGCAGCAAATGCCCCAGTATCCTGGCTTTGACCACGAGGTCAAGTTGCCAACAGCCCTGCTGTCAGGAGAGTAACAGGTGAAACAGGCAGCTGCAGGGTGAATCAGAGCGTGATGTTGTGGGTAAATCAGAGAGTCAACTTCAAGAGGGCCCACAGGGGAGGCTGAGTTAAATTTGGTTCTGAGCTGGTCCTGACCACTCAGCCTGAGGTCAGACAACTGTAAAACCATGACACACCCCACTCCCCAAACTCAGGATATTGGTTACAGTAACACCCCGTCCCTCCTGTGGCGCCATATTGAAAAGGTTATTCTTCCAAGTACCACTGCTCAGGAATTCAAACATCAGCATCAGAATTTACAAGGTAATGTTAACATCCTCCCTCCAAAACCCTACCCCGCCGACCCAGTTTCTTCAAAGTGTTCAAGTCATCTCTGTAGATTGGCACTGCTTTCAGAGTCTGATCTGCTCAGAACATTAAAAGGGTCAATCCCACAGCCACTCTTCAGTAGAACACAGAGACAACATTGTCCTGCATTGACTGTTCCAGTACATACCACATCACTGGCCACAATCACACAGAAACCACCGACCTTAGACATTGCCAGCTCCGGGATTCACTCCTGGACAAAGCTGAGATGTGGCAGAGATGAGTTTGACTGTAGGAGGGTCCTCCCTGTTTGATTTAGAGGTTGGTCGCTGAGATTAGAAAGTGACAGCTTTGGAACGGTGCCAATAGGGCGAAGGGTTTCTTTGGAAATCCGGTTTGGTGACAAGATCCCACCTTTCATGATAAGATCTGATTGGCCCAGACACTAAACACCGACACTTTCCACCTTCAAACCCAAGCGGGAGTTTTATCACAAATCACCAGGATTCAGCTCCCAGTCCCACCCTCCTGACACCTGCTGTCCCTGCCCCATCACCCTCACCCTCAC